>NC_030421.2:1960000-2072500 GCF_001660625.3 Ictalurus punctatus | reverse complement strand
GGTAATACCTAGTGGATTGTTTAGAGCCAGCCCTTTTGCCACCAGGCTGGCTTCAATTTAAAGATCTTCGGTTTCTTGGTGGACAGTGCTGGATCGTGAGCACTTCATCGTTCCGTGTGGGGTTTTGAGCCTCTACCTCTACTTCCTTTCAATGAATGCGATTATATACATGTAATATAAGCTACATCCTAGAAAGAAAGGGGTCTGATATTGATAACTCACAGGAAACCAGTACTGAGTGATGGGTTAATCAGTATTTGTTTTAGCTTTGACGTCGGCGCGTTGTTAGGAACAGGGCGGCGTGGTCATGAGGCAGGTGACGTTGCCGCCTCACAGGTCCAGGGTTCCTGGGTTCGATCCTGAGCACAGGTTACTGTCTGTTTGAGGTTTTACGTGTGCTCCCAGTGTCCAGTGGGTTTCTTCAGGGTTCTCCGGTTTCCTCCCCCTTCCGAAAACTTTCAGATGGAGTATTTGCTGAATTGTCCGTAGGTGTGAGGTGAGGATGTATGTGCATGCAGCCCTGCACTGACCAGGCATCCCCATTCAGGGTGTATTCCAGCCTCACGCCCAGAGTTCCTGGGATAAGTTCCAGATCCACCGTGACCCTGTCCAAGATAAAGCGATTATTGAAGACGAATGAATCGATATTGTTAATCAGACAAAACCGTTTTTTTTAAAACCAAGGTTGTAGTCGTTTGGCTGTTTTATAAACACTGGAAACGGGCGATATTTTGTTGCGTAACTTTGCTAACAACTGAACTTGAAAACTGCCTTGTACTGTAGTATAACCTCCCCACACCCTCGTTCTGCTCTCTCCTCTGAACCCACGTCACACTGGAAGTGCGATTGCATGCTTTCTGTCTATCTGAAGACACAAGAGAGATGGACCAGTGCTGTTTAAAGAGCATTGAAGTGTCCAGGGATTTAACCTTTTCGCACAGCCCATGTTAAAAAAAAGTCTATGCACAGGGTCTCCTTCCTCTGGGAGGCGTTAGTAAGAGCTTGAAGTGTTTCGGCTCAGCCTGCTCTTTAAAAAGCTAAAGTGCTGTCAAGTGGCAGTCTGTCTACACAACTCTGTGTGTGTGAAATGGACAGAGGCGAGGAAGATTAAGATAGACGATAAAGATATCGAGATGTATGTTAACGTCTAGCCGGACTATCATGGAAAATGGCCCTGGATTTAATTCCGTATCGGTAACTTGTTTCAAGCGGAATTTTTTAAAGCATGCTGTAATCTATCACAAAAAGCCGTCCAATATTGATAGAAAAACATATACATTTTATGACCTGTTGGCTTCTATGTCGGATTACCAATCCAACAAACCATGAGTAAATTTGTCTGACGTTTTTTTTTTTTTTTTTTTTTTTAAGCATCCCAGAAAATGCCTTTAAATGTTACCCCTCTAACGCGTTCTCTTCCTGAGCCAACAACCGACTCAATGATTCAGCCTACAGAAGCTCTCTGGACTCATCCCTAAGGTGACCCTCCCAAACGTACTGCTCATTAGCGCTTCTGGAGGTCCATACCTAATAAAAACCTCCACGTTCCACTCGGGTTCAAAATCCACCGTACAGACAGAGAAGCGTGCAATAAGAAAAACCTTAGGGCTTTACATGAATTTGAATGGATTTGAATGAATTTACCTGCAAAATATCTTTCAAAATACTCCTCCGGTGACCTTAGATTCGATATGTATGATCTCATTTCACGCCCGACGCTTGTTAAGGACCCGATCTTTAATCCTGGACTTGCCGAACCGTCCTCACCTGCCGCACTAGTTTCAATCACTTACATTTACTTATTTTCTGCACTCGTCTATGACACGACGTCCCGATCCCACCCTTCCCCAAATGAACCAGCCAACGAGAGCAGCGTCATTAGCATACAAAACTCATCGTGAACGATACACTTTTAGTAAGCACGTTAATTCAGTGAGTTTGTTGGGAGGCCAACAGGCACGGTGCTTTCAGCTAGCGAATTTTGATATATTAGCCTAAGAACAAATAAATCAATTCGTTCTCGTTCAGATTGCATCCTCGTCTGATCGAGCAGTCTTGTCTCGTTTTTGTCCGTTGAGGAAAAAACGTTTTTCCCTTTCGACATTTATATTCCGAGTAGAATTTTGAATGATTCGATCGTCTGGTCGATGCCATTCTCATCCCCACCACCACATGTTCCGATAATAATCCCCAAATAGCCACATATTTGGCTTCCTGTATTAATTAATACGGCATCCTATATTCCAGCGATTAGCAATATTGTTTGTTTTGCCCTTTTCTGTTGATAGATTCCGCTGACACTATCTACACTTCTTGTGCCTTCTTGTTTGTACGAGTGACGAGATGCGGCAAATACGACTCAGCCTCCTGAACAATGACCTTTTTCCATGGATTAATAGGCTTTATACTGACAGCATTAATAAACAGTTTTGCTGGTTTCTGCACGCTTATGAGGGATCACTCTGCATGCTAATAGCACTTCCTCCCCATCGCTCATCTACTTTCATTCATCGGCAAACAAACCGTGCGTCGGTTTAAACCGTGTTCGGTCTTCTCGTTCCCTCTGCTCGTGTGTTTCGTTCCCGTTTCATTTCTATCTTTCTCCTTCAGCTGTATTTCTGTATTATATATTCAGCACCGTTTGGCTTTTTTGTTGTTGTTGTTGTTGTTTGTTCTCTGTCTCCCTTACTGACCCAGAGCACCATTTCTCAACTCCTTTCTCAAAGCCACCATCGTTTTATTTTTTAAAAATTTTTTTTCCAATACCCCTCTCATTCTATCTTAATCTGTGTGAGTGTGCCTCTGTCTCTCCCTCATCTCCTCTCTCAGCAGGATAGGCTGATTATGTGTGTCTAAAGCAGGCTGTCCTATGCTGGCACTGGCCAAGGTCAATTCTGGCCACACATTCAAAGTGGAGCGAATCTTTCGTGCAAGATCCAGACGTAGGATGCTGTCGGGTTTGAGCCCAGAGGAAATGAACCGCCATGTCTCCTAAGTATTCCCATTTTCTCTCCTCAGTTACCTTTATTGGAGCATCGTTGTACGTCGACTGTCGAGTACGTAGCTGACCTGCACTATGCCAGACTGACACACCTTCACAGCTCTTCGACTGAAATAAGCACCATCCGGTACCTGCTTAAATGCATTCGAGTAATTATCTTGTCATGTCGTTTGGAGGTTCTCTGGAGACTTGCCATTCTTTCCCACAATAAAAAAAAGAGACAATAGCTCGAAATAGAGACAAGAAAGAAGGGGGGAAAAAATCACTTGCCTTCCAGGACCCCTTGAGTGTTACCATGGTAACCCAGTGGAAACGTACATGCTGTTTTAATAGTAGAAAATGAAGGGCTGTTAAAAGAGCATCAGCGGAAAGAGAATGATGTCACGAATGCTTTTCCCTAACAATGTTCCCATGGTGGAGAGCAAGGTGAGGATAGCCCTGGCGCATGTCACCTGACTCATTTGTTGGCTACAGTGCAAAATCAAACAGAAGCTCACGGCGAGCTGCTGGCATCAACTAGCCGAGTCCTGCACCGGCACCTCTGGCAGCCGTTCACACACTCAGTGGAGTGATGTGTAGGAGTGTAGGAGGTGTAGTCTTCTCTCAGGGAAGCAGTACCTTCATGTAGCACGTCTCTGCTGGACCACGGCTCGGTCTCGATCTGCTGTCATCACGGCACTTCAGTGAAATTCGATCGTGGTTTTCGTCCCAGATAACAGCGTGTTATGTTTAAGAGGGCGCGATGAAATATTCCAGTGCGTTATATATGCGATACTAAGTACATACAGTTTTTAACCTCGGAATTTTTAAAAAAAATTATATGCTATTTAGTAATTAAGATACGAAATAAGATAACGCCGTTGTCAGATCTGAATTAGAGATGGTCTGGATTTTTTTTTTTTTTTCATTTTGTGTGCCTGTACGCTTAGAATTTAGAAAGACACGTTCAGATTTTCATGTCGTCTTTATAAAGTCAAAATAAGCATCGAAGGGCGTCGGCACTGGCTTCCAAACACTGCTTTGTGACGCAGCGTGTGTATGTTACGATGATTTCTAACTCGGTCAACGTCTGAAACATCAAAACCCTGCTGACATTAGACAAACGCCGAGATCCGATTCAAGCCAATGATGTGATAAGCGCACAGTGTATTTAACCATTCTCACATTGAACATCAGAACAGGGAAAAATCTGATCTCATTTGGCATGGTTGTTGGTGTTGAACGAGCTGGTTCGAGTAGGTCAGAAGCCGCTGGTCTTTTTGGGACTTTTCTAGAGTTTGGTGCGAAAAACAAAAAACATCCAGTTAGTGGCAGTTCAGTGGTCAGCAATGCCGCATCGAAGAAGTGATAGGACAACGGCTAGACCGGTTCAAGCCGACAGGAAGTCTACGGTTACTCAATTAAGCACTCTTTACAATTGGGAGGAGCAGAAAAGCATCTCACGATGCAAAGCACATCGAAGCTTGAGCCAAAAACAGGTGGGCTCAGACTCGCCCAGACTGGAAAAAGGTGACCAGGTGATGTTCTTCCAATCTTCAACGGTCCAGTTTTGGTGAACCTGCGCCCACTGTCGTCTCGGTTAATTCTTCTTGAATGAATATACAGTAGATATATTAGAATAAGTCAGTTGCAGACTTGAGCATGAAAATGGGACTCTGTCACGATCATCCTTTCAGTATTTGATATGTAAAACACTGTAATTAGTTTTAATTGCTGGCTCGGTGTCAGGTTGTGCCATGCTGAAAATCTGGTGCCATCGCATGATTTGGAAATGAGTGTTCAGTATGCTCTATCTAAAAAGCATCTAACTAATTACTGTTACCATCCAGTGAGCAATATGCCTCACCTGATGAGATGAATCTTTAATTACCTTTTTGAAGTGACACAGGCAGCCATGGATTTAAAAAGAAAAAAAAAAAAAAAAAAACGTCGCTTGCGTCGGCCTTCAGTCGGTCTTATTTTGTTATTCGTGTCATTTATGGAATTGTTGCACGCTTTAGTACAAGTGCAGGCAGCCTGCATACCTCTGTATATATTCGTGAGTGTTGCCGTTGTAATGGTTATGCTGTAATTCTTTCATTCAAAAGTGTCCATGTCTTGCAGTGCATAAAATAATCAGTCTTTATCGATCACATACAGCACGGTGAAACTGTTTACTTCGCATACCCGAGCGTGTTAGGGGGTTGGGGTCAGAGTGCAGGGTCAGCGATGATACGGCGCCCCCTGGAGCAGAGAGGGTTAAGGGCCTTGCTCGAGGGCCCAACAGTGGCAGGTTGGCAGTGCTGGGGCTTGAACCCCCGACCTTCTGATCAGTAACCCAGAGTCTGGCCATCACTGCCCCCCGCCAAGCCCCTACTGCCCCCCGCCAAGCCATCACTGCCCCCCGCCAAGCCCCCACTGCCCCCTGCAAAGCCCCCACTGCCCCCCACCAAGCCCCCACTGCCCCCTGCGAAGCCCCCACTGCCCCCATTGCCCACTGCGAAGCCCCCACTGCCCCCCACCAAGCCCCCACTGCCCCCCACCAAGCCCCCACTGCCCCTAAAACGTCTCCAAGAGCTTGGGTTTTGGCTGTAGTGATGAAAATGGAAATATGTTTACTATCAATTCGATTCAAACACATAGTAAAGTGGCAGGAATGAAATATCCTCAGGTGATTCCATGGACGTCTCGGATGTGCTCTGGGGAAACCTTGAGCCCATGTGCACGCTGAGACGTTTCGAGAGGACCCTTCATTAGATCAACACTGTGGCACAGCTGGTGTTGGAGGGCTAAACACTCAGGAGGGTTTAACACGGAGCTAAAAATGATACACATACATTATATCCTGCTGGAGCATGAACGCAGTGCTGGTGCAGTCAATGAAGCCTCCCTTTAGTGTTTAATCAAGGGGACTGGAGAACCCTCCAAAACACATCCGAGTTCAACTCCCTTACATAATGCAATTTTGCCCCATTCAGTCAGCCATCACATCTCCCCAACGTGCCACTTAGTCCCTACCTCCTCTCCTCCTCGAAACTAAAGCTACTGGTTGTCTGCAGCTGACAGGGAACAATTTAACAAGCGGTAATAACTGAGATCGCAGTGGGATTGCCTGCGTTTGGACAGAAGATTAAAATAACCAGGTGGAATTTACAGAGTTCTGCAACATGCTTGTTAATACAATGCTTTACAATGAAGGATTGCAAAGAGAATTCTGAAAGGTTTCATCCAAAAAATAAACCCAACAAACTGATAAGTGAAAGCAGGTGTTCGTCTGTGTTTTAATGCCCTGTAAGAAGCTCGGCGCAAAATTAAATATCAGTTCTGTCTGAACTGGCCTGCGATACGGCATTATCGCATTAATACCTGCCTCGATTGCAACAGATTGGTTTTGGCACAGTGTGGATTTGCGTTGCGGCGTTTATTGCACGTCAAGTCACGATGGATCTGGTGCTTAATCTAACAGGACTGTTATTACCGCTTATTATATAAGAGTGTGGAATTTATTAGCATATGTAAGTAAGCACACGCTTGTTTCGATGCTGGCAACAAGCAGCGTGCTTCCTGGATTTATGAAGTGGCGGAGTTATTGAACTGACAGACGGCGCCAACAAACTTTAATCAAAAGCAATAAATCGCGAGGTAATGCAATTTACAAGACCCGCAGCATTCACCAATGGCATCGAATAAAGAGAGATAGTTCGGTATTGAAAACGAAAGGCTTCGTAAGCCATCTTTCGTAGATGAGCGGTGATCATGAAGAATGATGGCACCGTCATCGTGTACGGGATTCTTTAAAACGTCTTATTACGGCTCTGCCGTAGGATTAGCGTGGCCGTATAATATATCTAACAGGTAATATTATTTAGCATGTCTAGAGGAATGAAGTATAACAAAAAGACCTTGTTCGGCAAAAGCACGGCGACGAAAAGATATTTTTCTGTGTTGTAAATCGTGTTTAACCATCGGTAATATCTCAATCCCATGCTGAAGATCTGTCGTTGGAGTTAGAGGGCGTCCATTTTGAAATGAGGTCATAATACATGCTGTTTTTTTTTTAACATCTTGGTGGCAAAGCTTTTTAATATGAAACCTGCGTATACATATACCGCCTTCATGTAGCAAACAAGTCACAAGTCCTCAAATCAACAGCAAATCTTAATGAACCCCCTCCCCCCACCCCCTTCTCTCTCTCTCTCTCTCTCTCTCTCTCTCTCTCTCTCTCTCTCTCTCTCTCTCTCTCACACAGGAACTCTTTACAGCCGAATGCAAGTTCAAAGAGTCAGTGTTCGAGAACTACTATGTGATCTACTCGTCCATGTTGTACAGGCAGCAGGAGTCAGGGAGAGCCTGGTTTCTGGGTCTCAATAAAGAGGGCCAGGCAATGAAAGGCAACCGAGTGAAGAAAACCAAACCAGCTGCTCACTTCCTGCCCAAGCCATTAGAAGGTAACGAGTGCTACGGGACCTGGTTGGTGAACCCAGCTCCCCTCTGGTTTGCTTTGACTCTGCAGGGTTTTACTCAAGCTCTTCTAAACCAGGAGTTCTCAATTATTCAGCCGGCAGAGACCCATTTATCCTTAATGTTCCATGAACACATTCAGCACAGGTTTATTTAATGAACTATTCAAATATATATCAGCCTCATTGTTTAAACGTGTACAGTAATGTTTTGATGTTTATCGGAGCCATAGGGCGCTTTTTAGTTGAAAAAAAACAAAAAAACAAACAACTTTCACTCAGAATTCAATTCAAGTGAAGCAATTTTTGAATTAAAGCTAAGATCTATAAGAACTCAATAATAAATATTTACTTATATAACATGTATGTTATTATTATTATTAGTATTATTACTGTTATAATATTTCTATTATTGTTATGGCTACTACTGTTATTATTATTATTATTATTATTATTAGTAGTAGTAGTAGAAGTAGTATTGTTATTGTTGTTACTATTGTTATTATTATTATTACTATTATTATTATTATTATTTATTATTATGGCTACTACTGTTATTGCTGTTATTATTATTATTAGTAGTAGTAGTAGTATTGTTGTTATTGTTATTAAATTATTATTATTGTTATCATCATTAGCATTAGTTGCTATTACTATTACTATTATTATTATTATTATTATTATTGTTGTTGTTGTTATTATTATTATTGTTGTTATTATTATTATTGTTATCATTATCAGTAGTATAATGATTATATAATCATATCATCTGTTAATATATTGCATAATATTATAAAATAATCTGATATTATTATATAATAATTGATATTATAATAGAGCAGTGGTGGCTCAGTGGTTGAGACGTTGATATCTGTGTGTGTTATTGTTGCTATATGAGTTCAAATTCAGTCCATATAAACCTCTTCATGCCTTCCTAAGTCAAAGATGGCATAAAATAAGACTGTAAATGATGAGAGAATTTAGAAAAGGAAAGAACAGGAAGATTCATATTAATACAGTTTTCTACTATAAGTCTGAACCCGATCCACGCCACGCAGGCATCATTCCTCAGCCGTCGAGCGCCATGTTGTGTTTTACTTCCTGTGTGAAATGTAGCTCATAATGATGAGTGGCCTTTGAAATTTACAGCCATGGTTTGTGTGGAGCTGATAGGATTGTCCTGTCCTCGTATGAGAAATGTCGAGACTTTATTGTGGCTCGGCAGAGAGACTCATGCCTCCCAGGCTTCTTTCTCACGTGCTGATTTGTGTGCATTATATAGCCACAAATGCAGAAAGGCCACCTGTTTGCAGCCCGAGGTAAACAAGAGATCGGAGCTGTGCAGCGGCTCGGATTAAAACAAGGGATTTGTGGTGCAGAGCTAAGCTGGGTTTCTGTTATACTGTATAAGCAGGAGAACTTATCCTGGGAGATCAGGCCCCCCTTCCTTTCAGAAATGTGGCATTCTGTCTGGAGCCTGTCTGACAGGCTGTCTTAAACACTGACAAAGTCACACAGGCTCTGTCAGAGCTGGCCTAATGAACGCTCGCTTCTCACCCAAGCGTGTTTCGAACTCGTACATGGAGAAGGCAGGCATTATTCTGGCTTTTTAGTTAGTTACAGGCTCATTATTTCACCTAGGCTATTGTTCACGTGTGTGTGTGTGTGTGTGTGTGTGTGTGTGTGTGTGTGTGTGTGTGTGTGTGCGTGCTCTGCTCCTGCAGTCGCAATGTACCGAGAGCCATCATTGCACGATGTGGGAGAGACCTTACCCAAAACCGCTGCACCTCCTGCTAAAAGCACAAGCGAGCCGGTCGTGATGAACGGAGGCAAGCCCGTCAGCAAGGAGGCGAGCAAGCCCAGCACATAGCCCAGCCTCGGCTCAGAGAGAGAAAGATGCTCTCCTTCTCTCTTCTACGGACCTGGTCCAGACGAGCCCCTCTCCTCCTCTCCTCCTTTTCTGCTCTCCTCTGACTTTCTCCATCCACTTGGCAAAAATCGATTGCAGAAGTGTGACCAAGCGTAGCGACGAGGAGGATTCGACTGGACGAATCAGCTCAGCCCGCACCATGGAATGCCTCAGCCGCCTCCCCTCAGCCTCACCCTCATCCTCACCCCCGACTCTCCCCCAGCCTGCACATACAATACCGCGACCCATTTTTCCGTGACTGCGACAATCCACGAGAACGAAGAGTGGAACGGCGGCCGTGGGGGGTGGGGGTGGGGGGGGGCGTCGAGCAGCGGCCATCTTTGTCCCGCCGATGGTCACCCGTGACTACTTTTTTGAGCCCTGTATCAGAAGCGTCTAATCCAGATCTATTTTCTATACACAGTGAACACCAGCTATGCTCTGGGGAAGGACTGACTTGCAAGAAAACAGGACTGTCGTCCTCGAAATGTTTTTATAGAGTTTCTTCCCGTGTCTCCTGCTCAGTCTTGCTTTCTCTCTCTTTTGCGTTCTCTTTCATTGGTCAAACTCGCACTCTTTTCTCTTTGTCCAGTGCTAGAGAAAACATTTGCAGGGGCTACGTGTGATTTTTCTAACAACCCGAACAATCCATCTATGTGAACACGTCCAGTACACTTACACACACACACACACACACACACACACACACACATTACTTGTGTAGGACTGAAGTGCCAGTGGTGGCTCTCATGCAGGATAATTCAGGAGGACTGGAGTCACCACAAAGCCTATAGAAATGCGAATTAGCTTAGGCTCAACACTGTTTCTCTTTCTCGATCGAGTGTACAGAAAGAGACACTGGAAGCTGATTACTCACTTACCCACAACTCCACATTGCCCTCCTGCAGTCAGTGCACCTGAATGCACGGAGGTGCCTGATGCATACGTGTCCACATATCTCATATCTTCACCAAGCCGGCATATAGAGGAAGCCAAATTCTATTTTTCTTTACAGATAGCTTAGAGCGCACGCTCTAGGAACATATATAGGCCTTGTAGGCCTCAGGTCAAGGCACTCCCCTCATGCTGAACTGTCAGCTGATCCTGGTGTTCACTTAATGGGCCTTTTTGTTCCGCAAAAGCATGGGCAAGGTTAGTATTGTGTTCTGTTCATGGCGTATGATGCAAATCAAGAAATGGCTTCACTGTATGAAAAAATTATTATTATTATTATTATTATTATGATTATTTTTGAAAAAAAAAAAAAAAAAAAAAAGCTTTACAAATAGACGTTTAACGACTAGCTAATCATAATTAAATAAGGAGAGTTTTCTTTCCTAGCTCAGCATGCAGAGTCCAGTACTGCTCATATTGGCCTATTGTGTGCCTGTGATGACCTCTAACCCAGCATGCAAAAACATGTACCCAGTCTGTGCTGGGTTAAAGGTGCCTCATGCCCCCAAGAAACACACACACACACACACGCACACACACACACAAAGAGTGGCTTAGTCAATCTATAAACACTCGTCTCACTTGCTATTCTTTTGTAATGATCTTGATTGTTGAATGATTTTACCAAAGTCGATCGATCCATCCGAGAATCCAGACCCACTGGATGCAGTGCAGTGCAGTGGGCAGCACTAAAACCTCACCCACTCTGTCCAGTTTTGCTTCGTTGCTCACTGTGACAAATATTCACCCTCACACCAGAATAAACTTTGCCTTTTTGAGTAAATCCTGGATGGGTGGGATTGTAGTCATTAGAGTATACAGTCCATTCCAACCAGACACGTGGGGTACCGATCAGTTAATCACCTGCATGCTTTTCCTTAAGGACCAAAAACGCAAAAAAAAAGAAAAAAGAAAAGGGAAAGGTACGACGGATCATTAGACTGTTTACTGTAGGTCAGCACTGAATGGGCATGTTCTTCAAACGTTATTCTCTCATCCTACTTTCTCCGCCTCGAACTCATAGCACTTTTCGATCCGGAGTCATCATTTACTCACGACTTTTAGCGAACGATCGAGGATTTTCTGAATCTCTGGGTCAGATTTGATATTAAGCCTGTCTTGCTTTAATAACTCTCCTAGTTTAACGAATACGATTTAGAATGTTATTATTATGTAGACTGAAGCTGGGCTGCTAAATTGCAAATATATCCAAGGCTTCATTTGAAGACCTGTATTTTCTGGAATTTATTGGGATTATGAGCTACTTTCTATATTAGGATGTATCGAAGCACATTAGTTCGACTCGCGTATTTGTACGACGCTGTGTTGCTAGAATGACATGCGGTGCCGTAGACCGAGGGAGCGTAGAGCGTACGAGTTGAGTTGAGAGCAGCTGTCCGACTTCCACAGCCTCCACAACACACACACACACACACACACCCACACACACTGATCATTCTCTCAGATCTCAGATGAACTCTACATGCTGGGCTAACCTGCCCTTCAAACCAGTTGACTAGTCCTACGAAGGCTGAATTTATTTTTGTAAATGACTGGTGAGTAAATGTACAGTACATCTGTTTGTCAGTCTGTTTAGTTCCTTTCTTTCTTCCTTTCTTTCTTTTTTTTTAATTTTTACTCCTCTCTATCTCGCAAAAATGGTACTGTGTTCTGTTCCATGCAGGTGATGTGTACTGTTGTCTGTCCATCCTAAGGAGCTACCACACACCCATGTTGTTCATTCTTTTCTTTCTCCTTGTCCATAATTTTTCTGTTCTCCGGGCAAAGTCTTTGTCACTCGTTCTTAGGTTTCAGTCGTCAGTGTGACCATTACTTCATCTTTTGCATGGGAAGAGGATGGCATTTAAGAAATGCATGTTTGTAGGCTATGTGTATCAAGAAATGTTGGTATGTACTGCTAATTTTACATACATATATGCAAAGAGTTTGTCTGCACTGTACAGTTTGTGTTTGTTGTACGCACAGATACAACATATTGAATAAAATATTTATATAAAGGTGTACTGTAACGTCACTAAGAACCTTAATGCAATACGATGTGCAGTATATTACTGCACTCAGCCTTTTTTTAGATGATCAAACTGTTGGCTAATAGTGGACATTGTGGGTCTTATATCCAATCGTACATATATATATATATATATATATATATATATATATATATATATATATATATATATATAAAACAAGTGAACATGCGAGCGTGGGCGATTCTCTCAAAACGACCTGTCTACACATTACACATCATTTCTGGACTGTCAGCTCACTGTAAGCTGGTATATATTGAACGGATTTATGGCATATTATGTCAAAGTGGATTATCGCAGAGCTTTATACACTCGCGAACATGCTGTTTTCGTTCTTATTACTTCTTATCATATTAATATTTCACCATAACGTCAGTTATAAACACTTCAGTATAAGGGGACACATGTTTCACGTTCAATTACAGCTGAATTGAGCGGTTATTTGGCAACCTTAACACCTTGGTAGTGCTTTATTTAATGTTCTTATATTTTTACCTTAAACTGTAGATTATTCGATTAAAATCGTGAAAAGTCCGGATACGTAAAGGTTTCTCGCTTTAAAAAAGGTCCTGATTAGCGACTAACATGATAATGAGGGTTTATTTATGAAATATACAGAGTGAAATTAGTTTCTTCACATACCCCAGCATGTTAGGAAGTTGGGGTCAGAGTGCAGGGTCAGACGTGATACAGCGCCCCCTGGAGCAGAGACGGTTAAGAGCCTTGCTCAAAGGCCCAACAGTAGCAGTTTGGCAGTTCTGGGGCTTGAACCCGCCGACCTTCTGATCAGTCACCCAGAGCCTTAACCGCCAAGCCACCACTTCCCCCCACATGACTGCATCCATGTTAAATTGATGTGTCTGATGTACATCCATGAAGTAAATCATTAACGGTTAAGCATTCGAATTTATCCGCTACGGTTTGTTTCACAGTGGTGTTTCACGTTAACACATTTGACTAGCGCCACGGACAACCATAGAACATCTTTTAGATTTAGTGTTACAGTTCAAAACCCACTTTTTTTTTTAACAAGCCATGTCATCATTTCTCTGATCAGTCCAGAGAGGGTAAACGGAATAAAAATCTAGACCCCCACCCCGCCAGTGAGTTCTCAATGAGCTACCGTAAGCGTAGTAATTTATATAAATGCACGTGCCGCGCTGCAGCAGAGGATCGTCGGGAATACTTCGCTCGGTCTGCTGGACCTCTTCTATAGATCTTACCAACTTAACTCCTTAATAACCGCCGCTATGAATTCATATCCAATATATAACCTCCTATACTGAAGTGTTCCCATGTTCTCTCGACTGATGCGGTATATCTCAAGCACATTGTATGGTGTAATTGTCGTCTCGCTCACCTGAGTGCAGGGTTAACTTTGTTTCCATCCATTAAACACCCTTTTGATTGTGGCAGAACTGTACCAAGCTGATATACACTCAGACAATGATCTGACAAATAATAATCGCATCAGTAATACAACACGCTGTTTGGATCCTGCCCATGTACCTGCATCCTCCTGTGTGGCATCAGTGAACGTCTGTGTATGCATTCATTCCTATAAAACATTTCATGACATATAGTTGTAATAGAAACAAAAGAATGGCAAGGTAACGTGTCTTCAAACCGATGTCTCTTGCTCATATTTGTTTGACTTGAATAAAATAATAAAAAAAAAAAAAGAGGAAAACCTTGTTTTAATAAAGGAGATTTGTAACCAGTACAATGAATACTGTTATATACATGAAGCAGATTCCGAGTGCTTCTGTTCCTAACTAACATGGAATCCTGTCGAGCAGCCCCTTTTCTGATGAACGAGCAGTCTGTAGAAAACGTCAGTACTCGTCTCCCACCCAGATTTCACAGGCGTTCCCGGTCCAGCCGTCCCAGCACTCGCACGTCCCGCAGGTGCACAAGCCGTTTCCTGGAACAGGATGTGAGAAGAGGAACAGGAAATGAAATGCGCCCGTCTCTACATGACCTTCTAGACTTTTTCTTGGCCTTGACGGTTGTGCGATGTTGCCTGTCGTTGTTGTTTTACTCCTTTTTCATTTCTCGTTTTTATTTCTCGTTTATATGACACGAGTACTGTAGCTGGCTCTGTGAAAGGATTGTTACTGGGAAGTTTTGAAGGAGAACCAGTGGCCTGAAAACACCTGGCTGGCTCGCTGCAGGTGGAGGCTGCTCTGGGAAATTGCTATATCAGTCTGCTGAGACAAACTGTTCTGCTGTTGAATCTGTTGCTTCTAACGCTGCTGTTTGACTAGCCCGGATGCTTAAACCGGCTCATTCAGACATGCTGACCCACTGAGTCAGAACCGGGTGACTTAGACCAGTTTTTGTTACGTTTCCTCTTTCCGGCTCACTGCTATACGTAAGCATGAAATGTAAAAAAAAAGTTCAAACCTATACTCACGACATACTAGTTCAAACCACTAGGTTTTGCACAACTACTGATGTTTACTAGTCTTCTTAGCAGTCATATACAGGTTATAAATTACAGTTCCAGCCTCAATGTTAATGATGACGTCGAAGAACTTGGTGCAACGGACGGTGCAACGTTATGATCGATCGGTGCATCGTATATTACACTATTTAAGGATTTGAGCCAGTTCTTAAAATGCACTTCTATGGGAAGACAATCAACTCAAACACTGGGCCAAACTGTGCTACCTAGAAGAACCGTGCAGCGCTGACCAGACACCTGCACGACCCACTGGGTAGCGCGGCGTGGGCGGAGCAGACAAACGCCGCGTAGACAAAACCTGCCCGTGCCGCAGAACGACCCACGAGACCTGCACCCCGATGAGCCGCTACCCATAATTCTACTCTAAAATATTCAGGCTACCGCTATCAACAGTTCGTGTAACAGATGACAAACAGGAATAGTCGAGACTGTTTTAAACAGTCGTGAAATTCTTAACAGTATTGATGGAGGAAAGAAAACCGTTTACGAACTGAAGATATTCGTATTCGGGTCATTTATCTTCAAGGATTGTCTATTTAGTCTCTAGCGGTTTATTTTGCACTGTGATGCTCGGTGGGTCGCGCAGGTCTCGTAGCTCATGCTGGGAAGTCCAAACTGCACAACGTTGGTCCATTGTTCTGCGCTACGCTGTTCAGTGGTTCGCGCCACGTTACCCAGTTGATCACGAAGGTGTTTGGTCACGCTGTGCTGTTCTTCTGACCGGGATGGCTTCCCATACACTTGTGTGGCGCACACTTGCTGCTGTAACCGAGAGCATGCAGCGTAAGACGTGAGC
Organism: Ictalurus punctatus; assembly: GCF_001660625.3. Lineage (NCBI taxonomy): Eukaryota > Metazoa > Chordata > Actinopteri > Siluriformes > Ictaluridae > Ictalurus > Ictalurus punctatus. The sequence continues at coordinate 2,056,886 of NC_030421.2, read as the reverse complement.
TCTTTATTACCTAATGATGGATGGAGGATGTGATGTCTACAGCAGTGTCTGGGAGGTTTTTCCACCGTGCTCAACTCTGCTCTCAGTGCACGAGGATGGATCGGCCTCTTTGAGCCGGCATGCACCACTGGTCTGACTATAAATAAGCCGATCGGGATTGGATAGTGGCGTGCGACCCGCGGCTCCGAAAGCACACTTTCACACAGACCTGGACACACGCTGCCACAGTGCGAGGACTTACATTTTATTTAGCTTCGAAGACAACAAAAAAAAAAGCCCCTACTTCAGATCCTGTCTAGCATTAGCAGACACAAAACAGCAGTGCTTGTAAAATATAGAGAGATTTCTAATACACTGCTATAGCAAATGTCGAATATATGATTGAATGCACCGAATGAGGGTTTTAATGTCGAGGTAGAGGTTTTACCCTTGGTGAAGATGCTTCACATAACTGAAATAACTGGAATTTTAATCCCTGGGGCATGAAATTGAGCACCAGGCATTCCTAATACATTGAATTTTCCACATCACTCATCAATTTATGGGTAATGAGAATCTCAGCTGGAGAAACCATGAAATTTGTGGATGTGAAATTAGTATTCGTAACCTGGCAGAAAACATTTTCCATCATTATGCTTATAAAGGTTGAGTGCATTACTGGTGCCTTAGGAGATGCAAAACACTGCCTGCTTGTTTGTACTTGCGTTTTTGTCTGTTGAAATAGTAATAATAAAAAAAGACAAGTGTTCCCTGTGCAACATAGGAAGATGATTTTAATAATCATTATGCATATGCTAATTACGGCATACGCCCTAATCACGAATATGCTAATCACTGACATTTAACAGATATTTATAAATTCCCTTTGTCGATTATGTGTCACCCCTTGTTTCTAACGTTTGTGTGGAAGGAACAAGATAATTGGCTGAATGACACTGCAATAAATAATGAAGCCTGCTGAAACAATAAGCAAACAAAATCTCAAACAACTGTCCAGATGTTTTCAGGGTCAAGAATCAGAGCCGTAATGAATACTTATTGAGTTTCCTATCGTCATTGGTCACAAATTAGTTTTAAAGGAATTCACCACTGTCCCCAGAGTTCCCTTCCTGTTGGACCCCGGCCAAGGCCATTAACAGGAGAGAATGAGGCAGTGAGGCTTTACTGATTGGACAGATCTGTCTAGGCTTGGTACTAAGCAATTTAATCCACCAATGAGATTGAAGTAACGTTCAAACAACCCTCAACCTGTCACTAAAACACACTGCAGTCAAACCAGAAGAAATCAGTGTGTTTGTAAGTGTGTGTGGAGGTGTTAAAAGGTCTGTTTGTGTGTAGCAAAATCCCTTCTGTTGTATATAGTCGTGTAAACTAAAGGATCTCAACCAGAACTTGTTATAGCTTTTTTTTTTTTTTTTTTTAAATCCTCAAGAAGCCCAGAGGTGACACACTGGTGCTGAAATGATTGCTGATTAATCGAGTGAGTTGTGTCCTGTCGTCGAAATTTCCCATTTATATGTTAACATAGAAACAGCGCAACTTTGTCCTCTGCCAGCTCTGCAGTGAAAACAATTGTGGCACATCACCACATAACAACTCGATCAAAGCCTGACGTTCACTGTGTGAGGAATGTACATTAGATCGCATCGCATTAAAACATCTTTATGTATACTGGCTGTTTTTAAAACTCGGTTGTTTGAAATCAAACCCGGCCGCTTATTAACCGAACATGTACTCTGTTCAGAAGAATATGAAAAATTTAGAGCATTCATAGTTCATAGTTCTTCTATGGAATTTTATGAAAGTATGCTAAAGACATAAACACACAATTCTGGGTTTGCGATGACATCTGTACGTATGTATGTTTGTCTATACGTATAACTCCTACTGTATACATACCTGTACAGATCAGGCCATCATGCTGGTCACACTCCCTGTCATCACATTCACAGAAATCGCCTGAAATGTACCACTCCTGTGGTGAGCAGATGCACCTCCCGCAGTGGCACGATCCTGAAAGCATATGATTGGCCTTATTATAGTGGCCTATTTCATATAATACTACTACTACTACTAATAATAATAATAATTATTATCCATCCATCCATCCATCCATCCCTTTTCTATACCGCTTACCCTACAGGGTCACGGGGAACCTGGGGCCTTTCCCAGGGAGCATGGAGCACGAGGCGGGGTTCACCCTGGACAGGGTGCCAGTCCATCGCAAGGCACAATCACATACACACTCACACACGCATTCACACACTACGGACACTTTAGACACGCCGATCAGCCTACCATGCATGTCTTTGGACTGGGGGAGGAAACCGGAGTACCCGGAGGAAACCTGCAGCACGGGGCAGCGGAAGGAACCGAACAGGCCGATCCTAAAGCTGTGAGGCGAATGTGCTAACCAAACCACTCAGCCACCGTTTGCCCTATTATTATTATTATTATTATTATTATTAGTAGTAGTACTAGTAGTATATTTTATTTTATAAATTTTATTACATTTATACAGATTTCAATTACAATTATACTCCAAACACACTCAGGTGACCTTCAGAAAACAATCCTCACGCTAGCACTAAATACTTATTCAAATGAACCGCATAGCCACTTGAGCTACACGCTATGATCTCTTTTTACATTTTCAAAGCGCAGTCTAACTAAAGTGTCCACTCGCCTGACCTGGCCTTTCCTATAAAAGCATGTAGCATCGTGATGGCATTTCAAGGGCACATGTTGGAGATGGCGAATAAAGTGTGAAGGTTTCCTCGCAGGTGGAGAATCCCTGTCTCTCCTTGTTTGTTCGTCGAAGCAGGAAACGGAACGCCGCGGCTCTTCCAACTCTCCTATATATACATCTAACGGATTTTCTTTTGTTTTTCTGGTCTGCCTAGTAAAGGTACGTGTGTGATCTATTTGCAGTGGATGCCAGTAAATGTACTCGTCTTCACGTGGACGCTACAGGAAGAGCAATAAATCTGCCGGTACAGCCTCCTGTCTGTAGGTTTGCTTTGCTTTCGATCTTTCTCAGGGTTTAGACAGGAGAACTTTAGATAGGCCTTACTTAAAATGACTTGCATAATGCATGTAGTAAATGCCAAGGATTGTAGTAGCACAGCATGGAAGGAGCCGGTGTGCTCTGTGGTAGCCCTCTTCATCCATTTCCATAAAAGCTACAGTGCACTACAGACAACTCACAGTCTCTATGGTGCATTCTAACTTTATGGCATACACCTGTGCTTTATGATTGCTGCACTTCCATTGCACCATGACAGGTAAAGTGGAGCGCCACAGTTGATCTCTCCCACCATTGCTGTCACAGATAAAGTGCAGCACTGGGAGAGCTCTGTCTTACCTTTTCCAGAGCACATGACGCCGTGGGCTGTCTCGCAGAATTTCTTGCTCTGTTCGTCAGTCATGTTGCAGCTACGGGGGAACTGGCAGTGCTTTCCAAACCATCCATCACTACAAATACAGCGGCCACAGGAGCAAAAGCCATGGCCTGAGGGAAGGAGGACCACACAGCCACACACACACACACACACACGTCATTCTCCTCACCTATGAAAACAACAAAACTGTGTGACATGTTGAGTGATCCGAGAGCTAAGCAAATACAATTGGTTCAAACAAACAGGTGCTGGATTCCAGGCTAGCTGTTGATGTTGTGGTGCTAGGCTTTAATCATGGTGACTCAGCTTGAGTCATAAGTCAACCATGGATCCACATGAAAGTCTGGCTTGCACTAACATACTCAGAGCTGCTTAACTGTGCTATAAATATCCCATATAATTCTGACAGAGCTATTATTATTGTTGTTGTTGTTAGGGGTCCGAGCACCAAAGGTGTTGGAAACCTTTTTATAATTGTTAAGATTGTTCTTTCCTCTTCTTCTTCTTCTTCTTCTTCTACTTTTTATTATTATTACTGCCTTAAAATGAACGGTGCAGATCAAACCATACGGCAAGTCGGACAGACATAAAACTTGGATAGACAAGCGAGACAGCTCAGTTAACCTAATGGTGGCGCTATAGGACAAGTGTGTACGTTTAGGTCCATACGGTCTCTCAAGAAATGTAAATCCTACACTTGGAATTCTTTTTTCATCTTATTCCTTGGCCTTGATCCAATTCAACTTGGTGCCGCCCACTAATTTACATATCTAGTCGTAGGATTTTTTGGTCTATCTTCACAAATCTGGCGTCAAACAACTCAATAGAGTGTGAAGCTCAAGAACGATCAAAAACAACATGTCATGGCTGAACACTTTACCGGTGCACAGCTCAGAAGTTGGTGTATTGGTCTTTCTGTGTGTAGTTTTTGTGGTCGGTTGGTTGGTTTGTTGTTTAGTTGGTCATTTGGTTGGATGTTTAGTTGGTTGGTTGGTTCTATGGATGTTTAGCTGGTTGGTTAGGTCTATGGTTGTTTACCTGGTTAGTTGGTTGATTGGTTGTTTAGTTGTTTAAGTCATCTTTTTGATACAGCACGTTTAAAGACAGATGTTGGCCACAGCTGCACAGTGAAATCAAGTTAACCTGACTTTGTTTAAAAACAATTTGAAATGATTATTCAAATTGGATTCCGAACTTGTATACTCCAGTACCTGGATACTGGATTAAAATGCGTTCACATTAAAACTTAATAAATAATGTATTATGGACCTCACCTAAGTAGACTGTAGTACATATATTTAGTATATTCAGATTTAGAGTCTTCATTGCTGTTTCTCTCATACAGCAGTACAATCAGCGCTAAATAGGAATGATTCAGAAATACGTTTCATAGGTCCCTTTGAGTTTGGCACTGTTTATGTCTGTGGGCTTTACAGCTGGACAGTGGAAATGTGATGCAGGGGCTGCGTGAGTGTTGGCAGGGAGTAAATGAAACACTTTCTGAAGGCTGTGAAGGCTGGAGTTTCTCTGTTGTTGGAGGGAGTGTCTGTGAATCAGTTGGAAATGAACAGTGAGTAATAGAGTTAAACCTGCAGCTACTGCTGTATCCGCTTTCTCACAATTTCAAGGATTCCCTCGAGATTTAACCGGGCAGAGAAATGTATATTTTCTTGGATATTAAAGTTCAACTCAGTATAAAATGAAAAGACCTACGGTGAGGATAGAGTAAGTGATACTGTTGTGTCTATTGGTTGGTTGGAATAATGCTAAAAGAAAGAAAGAGAGAAAGAAAGAAAAGAACCCTAGTTGTTCACAGGCTTTCTAATAATATGGAGCCGCTAAAACATAATAATAATAAAGATTAGTAAGAGTTGAAGTTAAAATAGTATACTGTGTATATATAGGGCTGCTGAATGGTGCAGTAGAAAAGTGTTCACAGGACATCAAATCCCGGCAATTGTTCAGCCATCTGTGGCCAGGAGCCGAGGGGGCGATTGGCTGAGCTCTCTGGGTGGGAGGGATGGTGTACTCCCTTCCCCTTGTCAATCACAGTGACGCTAGACAATCATGGGCATATGTAAGCGAGGGGACTTTCCTCTGCACTTTCCTCTGAGTGTGTTCCGCTGCCCTGTGATGCAGCATGAGCAACAGTTCGAAAAACATGCTGTTGGCTGCCTCTATGTGTCTCAGAGGAAGCACTGCCTTCACCCTACATGAGTAGTAGTTGTTGTGTGAGACGGGAGAGCTAGCGGTTGTACAGGAATTGGCAGGGGACCAGATCGGGGGGTAAAATCCAAAACAAAAATCACATACATGCCATGGTAACGTGCTAGCATTCTTCCTCTCATCCAGCATTATTTTCAAGAGATGGTTTTTAAAGGGCTGGAGTGTGCAGTTGGCGAGGCTGCATGCTTGGTTGGCTCAATCAGTCAGCCTATGAGAGCATTTAATTGCTTTGGAAGAGTGGCACCCGACCCTTTCAATTAAAACTGCATCTGTGATTCCACATTACCAAAGCTGTGAACGCAGTTTGCATGTGAGTGCTGTCTTCAAGCCTTTCATGTCTGGAGCGACGTATAAGAGAAATCGCCCTGCGTGAAAAATGCACGACACCGAGTTTAAACACTGACACAATACTCGAGTACAGAAATATGAAATGAATTTATGAGATAATATCATTGCTCACCGTGTCAAAACATGTATAAAACCCCTTATAATTTGAGTGCACACTTCTTTCAAAACGTTAACTCTCCAACTGAATCAGCCAGGCGATTAGCTGATGTTAACGTTCCACCAGTGAGAGAGTCACAGGGCTCTCTGTAGTGTCTGTGGTGAGAGGAACTGGAGGAAGTGTGTGGGCTGAATCAGCATTAGTGAAGGATGACCATGTTCCTCAGCTTTCCTGTGATAACATGCTCTAATCTGCATCAGCAGAGCTTCATGCATATTTAAAGCCCATTTTTCAGGCGTGCCCTAGACAGGCCAGTGGGTCGAGCGTGCCCGCCGGGCCCCTGTGCTACTGTCACTTAGGCGTATGACACAGTGAGCTTGAGGAAAGCGCACAGGATTAATAATGCATCCACCACCCAAAAACATCTGGCTCGGATGCTGCAATGCATCACGCCATGCTAAAATAGTGCATACGGTCACAACAAAACAGCCATTCGTTAGATTCCGTCTTTCCGATGAGACGTTAAAGCGAGGTCCTGACTCTCTGTGGTCATTATAAATTCCCCCATTGGCATTTATCTATCATGTCCCCCTAATAATCTCCATCCCTGAACTGGCTACATCACTCTCCTGTCTTCTCCATCAATATCTGGTGTATGGTGGGCGTCCCGGCGCACCATGGCTGCCGTCACATCATCCAGGTGGATGCTACACACTAGTGCTGGTACACATGGTACACTTTAAATGTATCAGTACTAACCAGAAATGGAGAGTAATAGCCAGAAACTGTTTCAGGTAACTAATCGAATTTTAGGGTAAAAAAAAAAAATTGTCAGTTTATTAGGGATACCAGAGCAGCCTGAATTCTTTGAGAGTCTGGTCCATGTTGACATGATTGCATCACATAATAGCTGCAGATTTGTCAGCTGCTTTCCTGCTGCGAATCTCCCATTCTACCACATCCCAGAGGTGTTCTACTGGATTATATGCTTGGAGGTTCCTTTGCAGGACGATGAGCAGTGAGGAAAGTGTGCAGTTTAATCACAGTAAAGCGGTTTAATAATGTCAAACTGGTAAGTATATAGTATAGTATAAAATCGCTCAAATTTGGTTTTGGTAATAAAAAAAAAAGTATTAAATCATTTTTTTAAAAAAAAGTATAAAATAATCGTTAAAAAATCGGTTCCATAATTTTCATATCGAATTTTATTTATTTATTTATTTTATTTTATTTTATTTATTTATTTTTTTAAAGTGAAAACTATCAGGTTTGTATAGCAATTGCCACAATGTGATAATTATTCAGGTCTACTTTCCAAGGTGAGTACGTGAGTCGTCATTTGAAAGATACCAGGTAAACATCATCATATGCTAAGTAACATAACAGTTATTTTATAATTATATCATAGAATTCAGGCAATTTTACTGGGGTTATCTCATACAGTCTAGCAAGTAATAATCTGGAAAGACCTTTGTAATATCACAGTCTAAAACTGGATTTAAAGAGAAGCAAATTAGAAAATGAATCACCTGTAAATGAATCATACGTAAATGAATCACATGAAAATGAATCACTTGAATATGACTCACAAGAAAATGTTTCATATGTAAACGAATCATACGTAAATGAATCACATGTAAATGAATCACATGAATATGAATCACAAGAAAATGTTTCATATGTAAATGAATCATACGTAAATGAATCACATGAAAATGAATCACTTGAATATGAATCACAAGAAAATGTTTCAAATGTAAATGAATCATACGTAAATGAATCACATGTAAATGAATCATATGAAAATGAATCACATGTAAATGAATAAATAAATTAAAGACAAAGAAGTAACATAACAGTGATTAAGTCCTAACGAACCACTTCAGTAAATACACGCATTTTTGATAAGGCATATCAAGCATGTTCTACTGTTTAAAAATATGTATGATTGTATAAGCAATGGTTTATTAAGATGTTATGCCAGAGTATGCAAACTTTAGCATTAAATGCTGATTTAAAAATTTTTTTTTGGCTTTTACATTCGTTAATATGTACTTACATTTCCATCTGCACCTACTATTACTTGTCAAGACTAGACATTTCGCTCTGTGTAATTATTGCACAGTAACATTAAGTTCTCTTTTTGGCGCGTTGAATCCAGACATTGCTTATTTAGAGCTCTTAAATAAGACGGTAAGGGGCGAGTATTTTCTTACAGGGTTTCATTTATGCTTAGAACAGTGACAGAGGGATGCAACGGGAATAAAAGACAATAATCTCCTTGGCCTGAGAGTGAAAGTCATGGCAAGTGATTACAGCCATCTGGCCTCTGGCTCTGTGCACAGAAGACCCAGTGCATGTGACACACACACACACACACACACAGTTTTCCACACACACTCCAAGTGGTGACGATATGTAGTCCACATTAAAACTGAGGTAAGGGTTAGACCTGACAAGGCTTCTCTGCCATAGCTACTTTTCCCTACAGTACATGCAGTGATCTCTTGCGAACTCGCTTATAGAGACATGAGAGCTTGACAATGTCTCCGATTTATCAGCGCTGAGACACCAATTAGTACTGATTTTCTCCTGGAGTTCACCCCATGATATTCGAGCCTTTGGGATTTATTCGAAGGCAAACAATTACACAGTTAAGCCAATTAAACAGAACTGTCTACGGTACGTTTCGCACTATCACTTTTTAAAAAAATCATTTTAGATCTTTGTTACCGAGGCAGGATGAACTTGAAATGTTTTATAAATGTGTGTCTCTGAACTCTGCTGACTCACCACCCCAGTCCCTTTGCTTCCAGGTCAGTTTTAATCGACCCCTATCGTGAAATCAGCTAAATCAGGGCGGACGGAGAAGTGTAGTCGCTGCCCTACATGATCTATAGCGCTACATTGATTGGGTTCTTCTTCAGATGTTTAGGAAATCATTCATGTCTGATCTCTGAAGTGCACGTCTTTCTTCTGTGTATCCACATCCTGTTACAGGGTCTGTACAGACTGACTGATTGCCTAATCATTATCACTATTCCTGAAGCCTAGTCAATATGAGGCACGTAATAGTAAAAGCTATTAATTGACTGCTTGATGTACTGCATGCCCCAGCTGCTTGTAAGATGATATGACATGAAGCTCAGGACCATGTGGTTTACCATATAGTCTATCATAAGAGCCAAGACAGTAGCGAACAAATTTAGCTCCTTGTTCATGCGGAATTGCTCACATTGTCCATCACAGCAGCTGAGATGACGAGCATTGAAACTAAGCAGTCTGGTACCGAAATGTCTGGGTCTGTAGTGGTTTGGCCTGCACGCCAGGATGCAGAAAATGTCCCCTCTTTTCTATCCCATGCAATATCTTTCCATAGAAATTTAATTGGAAAATCGCATTTGACATATTATAACACCCATCCAACAAACCCTACTGTACACGGCTCCGACACAATAATCACCGCCGAAACCAAAAGATATCCGAAAAGGCTCGACTACATACAGTGAGAATGAAAAAAACAACAACAAAACAATCCTAAAGCAAGAAGATTAGTATTTATACTAGCGCTGCAGCTAACGATTATTTTCATAATCGATTAGTTGGCAGATTATTATTATTATTATTATTATTATTATCATTATTTTGATTAATCGATTAATCGGATGGGGCGGGGCAAAATTTCAGTACGCTTTTTTTTTGTTTATTTAAAATAAACTCCACAAACTGAATGTTACAAATATAAACTTCAGACTAAAACTCTACACAACTGTTTTGTCCAAAACAGAAAATAACCGAACACACACACACACACACACACACACACACACACACACACACACACTCACACACCAGAATATATATGACTAATTTAGGACTGTAGTTTAATTCATTGCTTTTTGTGCATCCATAAATAAAGCATACATACTTATATATATAATATAAACTAAAATAAATAAATTATATCTATCAGTGTATCTATCTAGATATATATATATAAAATAGTATTTATGCATTATTTTTTTATGGGTGAACAAAAAGCACAGAATTAAACTACAGTCCTAAATGAATAATAAAATCTCCCTTTCACTGCACCGTGTGGTTTCTGTTCCTCTCTGCCTTTAGACATATTGTTCTTGTGTTTACTTTTGATCATGATGTTTTACTGAGACATTACAGATCTTACTCGCGCTACACTCTGTATCAGCGCGTCTACACCGCGCGTGATCGGCCTCGTTACTAACACGTCACTTCCGTTATAATAAAGAACAGAGGTTACACTGCAAGCGCGCAAATACGGCATATAATAACAATAAACTTAAATTAAACTAAACCTTTTAAGCAACTCGCACCAGTTTCCCCTGCCCCTTGCACACAGTGGAGTATTTTGGATATAAACATAAGTTGGTGCTCGTGCAGCACTGTTTGATCTCCGCGGTGTTTAATATAAAATGCACCCCTGCCTTAGAGGACTTTCTTCCTCAGTCACGTGACGATTTCGCCTCTGTCTCAGTCTCGTGACGATTTCACCTCCGTCTGATGGTGACTGAGGTCATGTTGGGAATAAAAGGTAACGCTCACATAAACAGTAAACTGAAGAAAGTCATCGTTAGGCTAATGCTAGCGGCGTCACGTTACGTCATGCGGCATCATCTAGGAAGCGGCTTATACTTCCGGTTAGTAAAAATAAACGCTAGCATTATATTTGAGATGATATTACCTTTCTAAAATTCATACGACTGTGGAGTACATAGTGCATAGTGTAAGTGTGTGGTACTTCATTTGGCACAAAGCTTTATGGCCTGTTCAGGAAGATATATATATATATATATATATATATATATATATATATATATATATATATATATATATATATATATATATATAATAAAGTTGGTTTCACTCTGCCCACGTTTTACATGTTTCCCTACATTCTTCTGAACGTCCACGGAATAAAATAAAGTCTCAGACGCCGAGGGTGAACCTTCTGCCATCGTTTACACATTCGAATGGCCGTGTAATACGGAGCAATGCGATAACATGAAATTAAAAATGACCTTATATGGTCATGGGCGTCGTTTTGAACTCAGGACTGGCATGTCCTCTATTACGCGACTGTTTGACGCCGAACACAACAGCGCTTCACCTTCACGCGTTCTCTGAGAGAAGGCTAACGGTTGACAGGCAGGAGTTTGGCCAATAGTTGCTTCAAGCCTTTTATAATCGACCAACCGGTGTGCGAGAAGGCGGGACTTACAGAGAGAGGTTAAAGCGATGCAAACATGCGCACACATGATGCAGTATTAGACCATAAGCACATCATAATGAAACTAAAGCCGAATCCCGGACATTTTCTCAAATTTAGATGCTTTGTTAAAGTCTGAAAAAGAGGACGTGTGGTCACGCTGACAAAAGCATTTCAGAGTACAACGTGTGTTCATTTCTACCAAGTTAACTTTGCGCAAAAATTTATTTACTTATGCACCAGAAGGTTGGTCACGTGAGCCACGACTAGCGAGAGAGAACCAGAACTATAATCAAGCAGCTGTCTATATTGTGTTGTGTCAAAAAAAAAAAAAGATTCATTTCTTTAAAAAATTTCATCCTTTTAGTATTCCCATTTTTTACTAAACGTACCTGTAATCTGATTACTTTGATTCCGTTACTCCCCAAGCCTGAATTCCGTAGATCACGTTAAGGATGGCACTGTTGTCAATGATGGGCCATTGCAATCCAGTGTGTGTGTGTGTGTGTGTGTGTGTGTGTGTGTGTGTGTGTGTGTGTGTGTGTGTGTGTGTGTGTAGTGTTTGTGCGTGCACTACTTACCGCCGCAGATGTCTTTGTTTACGTCCTCGCACTGCCGGTCATCACACTCACAGTTTTTGCCGTGAACACGTCTGTCTCCTGGTGGATGGCATGTGCACTGTCCACATGCGCACTGGCCTAAAACATGCAAACACACACATGGAAAAGAATAGATCAATCATATGTCGTGCAAATTCATTCCTCATTCAGTAAACTTCAAGAAAGATGGTGAAACGTAACATGATTCAATCTTGCGCTGTGTTTTCTTTCATCTCCTTTAAGCTAGGAAATATCTGACAACTATCTAAATAACCATTGGGCACCCTGTCCAGGGTGTACCCCGCCTTGTGCCCGATGCTCCCTGGGATAGGCTCCAGGTTCCCCGTGACCAATACACAGTACAAAATATTTTCTATGTGCCCCCCTTTAATGAACCCTGCCAACGGATCTGTCTTTTCTTCATCTATTCTATTTATTTATGTCTATTCCTTTATAATATATTTCTGTTTGTTAGGGAAAATCGGTGTGTGCCCCCCACTCCAGTTGTACACTTGGTTGCGCCCATACTCGACGCAAGTTCGTTGATATATTTTAGCAGCTCAGCCCGTAAGAAATGGAGACAGCAGCCGATAAGTAACAGTGAGTAAGTAACTAGATCCCTAAATAGTAGGTGACCTTAGCTTAGTATAGAAGGCATCATACCATGGCTTGGTTTGTTCTTAAGAACGTCAATGAACTGTTGATATTTACACACTCAGGAAGTAGGCTAGGCTAACGTCAGGTCCAGTTTTTGACCGTTAACGTTACACTCACGTGCACGTCCTCCCGCTGAGTTCTCTGTGAACCCTCACGTTGTGACAGACTGTTATAAAAGTGAGGAAAGTTGCATTTCGTTCCTTTACACTACATTTGGGCTCAGGACAGCTAAGTGATTTTACAGATATGAGGCTCAGCATAACGCTGAGGTGTGCTGGCTTGGCGACGAGAGATATGGAACTAACGTCTGAGTTGTGGCCATATTGTAGTTCTCCATTCAGAACTAGTGATGGCGGTTTGTCTTTAGATTTAAGAAAAGAAAACTCCAGGACCCTTTACATAGCTGACGTTTCAGGTTACCACTATATATTGTTGTACACGTTGTACACTTATTACATAGCGAGCTAAACAGCATGGTGACATTAACATAATAAATGACACCAGTTACACAAACACAATATTCAGTTTATCAAATTAAAATGATCATCTAAGTCTTTCATTGGTCTTCTGGGAAAATAACGGTACCTGGTCACGATGCAGGCAGGACAGCACTGCTTGGAAGCATCCGTGTTGAAACTGTATTTACATAGTATATATAGTGTTGAATTTAGTTTCATAGGCAGCCGTCCTTTCTGAGTCTGTTTAAAAGTCGTGGTTGCGTGTTTAAATGTTAGCGTGTGTGGTTTGCCTGCACACATCTTAGCTCTCCTCTGCTTGGTGTGGTGGGTTTCATGGTAGGTTATGGAATAGAGAATACATCCATCCTACAATTTCCCCATGCTGTGGGAGCTTCTATCACTCAGAAATCACGTGAATTCAAACGGTAACTGTAATCCTAAAACTATGTTCTGAATATGAGAATTTTCAGTATCAAACTTTGATGTTGGGGGGGTCCAACCCCCCCAATGTCTATACCATGGTTACGCCCTTGATTCTTGCTACTGATGCGTCACACTCAACTAGATTCTACCAGATAGCATCAGATCCAGTGTTGTAGGTAGTAACATCAATAGTGGTGTTTATGAGTATCTGCATCTTGCCGAGTCATTAACGAGGCTATTACAGCTGAAACATTCTGGTGATTGCGTATCAAAAGTGGATGATTTGTAGGCTGTTAAGTGGTGCTAACGTCGTAATCGCTGTCTCTTTATCTCGTCTTTCTCTTGCCATTAAATACTCAATTTTAGGCAATTCAATTGATCATTTGATGGTGGGTGCGGTGGTAGAGGACGGATGATATTACGAAAGGTGTCACGATAAGGAAATGATCAGCTTTCAAAATGTTCCCAATTATTCGCCTGCCCCTGTGCAGAAGATACTTAGAGGCAATTTGCCCTCGTGGTATGCTTGCTCGTGATAATGAACACAAACAGTAACACGGATGTCATACACAGTGCTAACTGCATCACAGCCGATAGCTTTCGAGATCCAAGCAGCATGGTGCTGGCAGTAGAAGACATCTGCTATGGCACACAATTAAAATCGACATGAATGTACCCACATTAGATTTAGCTGGAAACTATTGAGTGTGAGCATTTTCACTGCAGGAGAGAATAATATTCAACAAACGTCACTGAATAAACGACTCGACGCCAACTCGCTTGAAAGAGAGAAAACAATGATCTTGATCTCCACTGACACGGGTTTTCAGCTAAACAAACTCTGTGTCACTGGATGAAGAAGTGCAGATGGCTTTAGCCTGTGGATGTCAGCGTACACGTTAGCACGGCTGCAAAAATCTGTCCGACACGGGCAGATACCATGGCTTCAGGCAGGCGGCGAGAACAACAAGCAACACCCTGTCCGACAAGCACTCAGCCTGCCAAGCAGATAAGCCCAGTCTGCGTGCTGCTGTTACCATAGCAACTGGTGATGTCATAACACTCTCGTCTCATCGATTAGCTTTTGCGACACCAGACAGCCCGTTTCGGACGGCTCGGGCATTCTCTTCACACTGTGTCAGGCTCCTGGATTTTGTCTCACCTTGAGATGAGTGGACGAGGAACGAGAGATCTGACTGGCCCATGTGAATAGGAATTTGGCTTATGGCTGTGCTGGCATCTCATATCTGGATGGCACAAAGAAACTGACAGGTTTCTGCTACATCTTGTCTTGCCTTGCCTGCTGCTTTTCACCTGCTCAAATTTCACAGCGGGTTTGTTTACACTGCTAAGGGAATATTATGCTAGATCTTATCCAGTGTCTCCAAACAATTAACATCTTGGCTGCAGTAATCACAAAAAAAGCCACAAAATCCTGTATGGGCTGATTAACATAGGACGTAATTAAGTCCAGTACAGATATACTGTATAGTCCTGTACCCAGCATGTGCTTCGTGTGGCTCTGTAAATAAAAAACATATATTTTTGGTGAATTTTGGCAAAGTTAGTATAGAAATACGGTTTTCTTTTGGTATTCAGTAAGACAGTGGGCCTGACGAGGTTGGAGAATACATGGCGAGGGATCTGAGAGCGTTCCTTCATACAGAATCTCTCCAGATCCTTCACATTTCGAGGTCCACGCTGGTGGAGTCTCCTCTTCAGTTCACCCCACAGGTTCTCTATGGGGTTCGGGTCAGGGGACTGGGATGGTCAGGGCAGGACCTTGATTTTGTGGTCAGTAAACCATTTCTGTGTTGATGTTGATGATGTTTTGGATCATCGTCCTGCTGGAAGATCCAACCACGGCCCATTTGAAGCTTTCTGGCAGAGGCAGTCAGGATTTCATTTAATATCTGTTGATATTTGATAGAGTCCATGATGCCATGTATCCTAACAAAATGTCCAGGTCCTCTGGCAGAAAAACAGCCCAAAACATTAAAGATCCTCCTCCATATTTAAACGTGGGCATGAGGGACTTTTCCATACGGCTACCTCTCTGTGTGCCAAAACCACCTCTGTGTTTATTACCAAAAAGCTCTATTCTGGTTTCATCTGACCATAAACCCGATCCCATTTGAAGTTCCAGTAGTGTCGGCACACTGAAGACGCTCGAGTTTGTGTTTGGATGAGAGTAGAGGCTTTTTTCTTGAAGCCCTTCCAAACAGCTTGTGGTGATGTCGGTGACTTCAGATTGTAGTTTTGGAGACTTTCTGACCCCAAGACACGACTAACTTCTGCAGTTCTCCAGCTGTGATCCTTGGAGATGTTTTATCCACTCGAACCATCCTCTTCACAGTGCGTTGAGACAGTGCAGACACACGTCCAATTCCAGGTCGATTCATAACATCTCCAGTGGACTGGAACTTCTTAATTATTGCCCTGATGGTGAAATGGGCGTTTTCAATGCTTGTGCTATTTTCTTATAGACACGCCCCATTGTGTGAAGCTCAACAACCTTTTGCAGCACATCACAGCTATATTCCTCGCTCTTACCCATTGTTATGAATGACTAAGGGGATTTTGCCTATGTGTTACCTCATATTTATACCCCTGTGAAACAGGAAGTCATGGTTGAACAATTTCCTGTTCCTAGTACCCAGGTGTACTAGAAAAATATCAGTGGGAATGTACTTAAAATATATTTTTCTTATATGAAAAATTAAACCCCTCAACAGTTGTGAGAAATATTTGAACACAAGTAATTAGTGGTATATTCTATACATAAATAAATCAAGCATATCTGTAGCTTTGAAGTGATTATTATCTCCCAATCCGATCATGCACTGTGTTTTGAACCGTAACAATTAATCCTCTTGGTATATTTGAGAGACAACCATCCGCTAACGTCAACCCCCAAAGAGCAGTGCTTGTGCAGGTGCCAAAGCAAACTCCATCCTCCTTTCACATTGAACTTCAGAATATCTTTACCTTGTTACTTAAGGATTCTACAGCCCCCCGATTCAATCAATATTAATGATGTGGTAGGACATTTAACGTCTTGATGCTCAAGGGCTGAGAGTTCCTTTTAAACAAAATACTCTCCCGGGACAGCTATCCGCAGCTGTTTCCTGTTATATGACCAACGGTGATTTATGCTATAATATCATGTACTGTACTATAATATAACTAGTTTTAGTTAAATATGCTTAAGCTTTTTCACCTCCAGTCACTATAAAATGCTGTAATTGTTAGCAAATCAATGTGTCACTCTTTCCTCACAGACGTCTAAGAAGGTAGTCTAGAAGGCTGCATAAAGCATTGCCATCTTTGACATTAAATGACAGCAGTGCTCACCAAGCATCCACAGTGCACTGGAGTCTTGCTGTGTGCATCTTGATGTGTCTTGCCTTGCATGAACCATGCAAATAATGCCTTCGAGGCACCAGAGAGAGAGAGAGAGAGAAAGAAAATCTGCTTCCCAGCCCTCTGCTTTTGGAAAAGCCAAACAACAATGACAAGAAACAAAAAGCAAGCCTGTTTTTCTAAAGAAGAACATCACATCACCAAATGTATCATCCATTCGCATTCGCTGTGTAATATTTCATGTGCCGAAGGTTCGGGAGTTTAAAACGATATATATATATATATATATATATATATATATATATATATATATATATATATATATATATATATATATATATATATATATATATGTTAATAAATACTGAAACGCTCTGGAAATCACTCCTCTGGAAATGGAAAATGCACAAAGCAATCGATACAGGTGGATCTATGGCTGCCATTGAAGCATCTCTAAAACCAGCTGTTTGTGGAGATTTTAACGCTTGGTTTATGATTCATGAAAAGAGATTCTGGGAAAGTTCTGGGATGTAAATGTTCATTTATTTATTTTTCAGAACAGTAGGAGGTTATATTCAGGCTGTCCATCAAACAGTTGGGGTCACAGAGTACAGTAAATAGCATGAAAGTGTATGTTTTTGTTTTTGTTTTGTTCCTTTGAATAAAATAATGGCCACTTTTACTGAGATTGCAGTGCTGCAGTTTTCCGGACAGGAAAGCCTCCTGCTTGGGAAAGATTTTCAAGCAACCACATTACAGCTTTATATGATCAGTAGGTTTTACGTGATTTAAGGCTTCGGACTATTTTTTTATTTATTTTTTTTGACCTCATTTACAGGAACTCATCTTGGAATGTGACCTTTATAAATGATACTAACAGTATGAGCTACCAAAACTGCTGAGTTGAAAAAGAAAAGCTCCTCCCTAGTGTAAATTGTTTTAAATCCATCATATTTCATGAGATAATTGTGTTTAACGAGACAGGAGCTTCTTTCTTCTCATGCAGAAACCCACATAAACATAGGTTCTATGTATCCATGTACATAAGATCTTCTGGATCTTCTAGAGTACAAGGCAGACGTAGTAAATACAAGTATAAGGTCAGAGACACAGCTAGGTTTTCTGAGATACAGCTTCACACATCACTACTGGACAATCACTGCAGAGGTGCACAGACAATTAAGGTGTTTGGATCCCCAGAGCAACTTTTCCAAATTGGCGCCCTGTCTCAGAAGGAAGCGCATTGAGGCTTAAGGCAATGGCTGTAGAGTCTAATCATTTCAAACAACAATACATAGTCTTCCTTCTGTAAAAAAATTAAACTAATAGACAGGTATAAAGGTGTTAGAAAGCATGTTTTACTCATCCATCAGTCTGTCTGGAACTGAAAATCTGAATACAAAATGCCTATATGAACGTTATGCAAGGTAAATAATGCAAGTTTTTCGTCTCTACAGTGCACGCTTTGCCTGAATCGACTCCATCGTGACTGGTGCAGTCTGAAGACAGAGGCAAACTAACTTTATTTCGGTGCTTTTTGGACTTTTTCCAGAGATAGCATTTAGAAGGCCGTAATCAGAGGAGGAAATGAAAGGTCAGGCAGGATGGAGTCATGTTTAGCTAGGGCATCTGGAGGCATCCTCTAATCAAACTGCCATTCGAGTGCCGCCTGCTATCAGTGGCCACAAGACCGCTACGATTGCAAGGAGCTGTGTGCTGAACATACTAATAAAGCCTGTCCATAGCCTTAAAGAAACAACAGTAGCCACATTTAATGTCTAACTACTCATACAGTCCAAATTGTAAAGGAGTTGATATTAATGAACTCTAATAAAACGATTTGATGATAAGTGGTTATGAATAAATATTAGCTCAAGATGACAATTTTTTATTTTGTTTAGACCAGTATGAAGATTGCTCGAGACTCAGCTCTGTTAAGACCTTATTGTGAAACAACATCGCTACAGTATAGGTGCGTCCAAAATCGCACACTTAATGCACTATTCAACGTCATTTTGTAGTATAAATAGTCTGATTAGTGTGTTCTCACTCAATTGAAAAAATGAACTTTGGAATGATGGACACTTCATGCACTCAACGGTCGCAGCTTTGCTTACGTAGCGGATGGGGAGAGGTTATGTCAAGCACTACCTTACTACTGTATGCTGATTTTAAATTGTGCAAGCAAAAATCGCCTGTGGAGACGATTACGCCTCTGTCTGACGGTGACTGAGGTGAAAAAGGGATAAAACTTGGGCATAAAAGGAAACATTAACATAAACAGTATTCATTTTTGTTATCTGTTTGGCTATATCGCTAATGCTAGAACCATCGCATTACATGCGTTTGATGTAATTTCCCCTCGACTGGGAAACAGCACATACTTCCGGTTAGTACAATACCGAAAGTGTGCCATTTGAGACGATACTACCCTTCTAAAATTCATACACTAGACAGCAGAATATATAGTGCATAGTATAAGTGTATAGTGCATAGTATAAGTGTATAGTGTATAGTATAAGTGTATAGTGTATAGTATAAGTGTATAGTGTATAGTATAAGTGTATAGTGTATAGTATAAGTGTATAGTGCATAGTATAAGTGTATAGTGTATAGTATAAGTGTATAGTGTATAGTATGTCATTTGGAACACAGCTCTTGTCTTTATTCACAGAGAAAATCACCATCCTGTGACTCAGGGAGAGTGATTGCAATCAGCTCTAATTCAGCTGATTTGTTTTTAAAAGATTGCTCGTTATGCCAGGCAGCTCCAGTGATGTACAAGCATACGAGCCAACATCTGCATAGCAAATTAAAGGCTTTTCTCTTGCTTTCTCCTGAGCAACAGCCTCGAGAGTATTTGTTCTGGTGATTGCTTCTGAGGTTATTCATATTCATAACCAAGGACCATTCATTATATAAGGCTAAGATGCAGTATTAAAGAAGAAATAATATTTAGTCGCTTCTGTTACGTCGAGTCAGTTTGTGTAATGCCTTGTCAAATCAAAAGATTCTTTTAGTTATAATGTAGCTTATTTGTAAGGAATAAAAATAGGTGAAATAAGCAGTGATGGTGCTGTGTGATGAAGCTTGACGTGTAGCAGACGGCTGTTTCATAACAAATTTAAGAGAGCTATCTACATGACAACTTGTAATTATGGTCAGAGCTACAGGTATCCTGAACTCTAGATCAGGCAATACACTCCTATCCATCCATCCATCCATCCATCCATTTTCTATGCCACTTATCCTAAACAGGGTCGCAGGGAGCCTCTACCAGGGGACTCTGGGCATGAGGCAGGGGACACCTTGGATCCGGTGCCAACCCATCTCAGGGCACAATTACACACACACTCACACGCCCATTCTCACACTTTAGAAATGCCAATCAGTCTACAGTGCATGTCTTTGGACTGGGGGAGGAAACAGGAGTACCCGGAGGAAACCTCCAAAGCACGGGGAGAACATGCAAACACCACGCACACAGGGCAGAGGCACAATCAAACCCCTAACCCTGGAGGTGCGATGTGAACGTGCTAACTACTACACTCCTATCATCTCCTGTGATCTCTTCGACTGTGGTGAGTGTAGCATTTCATACTTTCCCTAGCGCATATGGAACATCCTTGTGGTCCTGAAACGACTAGTAAGGCCTTGTATTCCACTCTTTACTCTCACACATCTTGACAATTTCCTCCTTGACTAGATCTAGTGTCCGAAATGAACAGAGAGATTTAGCACCCTCATCCTATTGTACACCTGTGGCTTTAGCCTCTTAGAGTGAAGTGCAGGTTGAGGATTATGAAGAAATACAAGAGACCCTACTACCCCTAGTACAAAGCATCTTCTTAGCAGCCCATACCTGAAATATGCCAAGCTGAAATAGACATTTTAGCAAAAAGAGTGAGAGTACTGTGTGTCTTGGTGATAAGATCGATTTGCATGGATAATGACCTTTACCCCTGGAGTTTCTACCCATATCATCCAATTTTTTTAATCAAGCAACTGACCTTGCAGTGTTGTGAGGGAGTCCATGTTATAACCAGTAAACACCCTGCACTACTATTTGGACTGGATGGTGGCTATTCACGCATTAGAGAAACTGGTTGCCAGTTATGGGGGAAAGACACAGGGAGCACCCCTGTCTAAATAGAATCTGGCCCACAGTGCGGTTAATGTCGTCACCATGGCATACCATGACCTACCCTCACGGTCATGTGAGTGCAGTTATCTCTGAACACCTTTCCAGTAAGTCCTAAGGTGGGTTGGTTCCTCCTGACACTGTGGCGTATGTTACAGTATCTAGGTCATATGAACACCGGGTATCTGCCATGGTGTCCTGTCATTGGAAGCAGCCAGAACTCAGCAGGAAGGTCCAAGAGAAAGATGTATTCAGCACATTCAGAATTCACAGTTACAAGAACTGGAAGAACAAGTCTTCTTCAAAATAAGAATATTTATCAAGGAACTTCCAGGAAATTTTCGTATGCTGTTGGCATCTGCTGTTCAGTGAACAAAAAGCACACAACTGGTGGTCTGTCACATGCCATAATTTCTTCTAAGAGCTTTTCATTACCTCTCACTTCATTTAGCTAGACTGTGCAGCACTAGACTATAGTCCAGTTGTTACATAATGGCTGATAAACATTTTATTCCAAGTAAATGCTGACAGGTGCACAAACAAATGCCCAGTATGTGGGTTGTTATAGCTACAAATATCATAAAAGATTATTAGTCCAGGTCTTATTCTTTTTAAAAAAGTTTGCATAACCATTTAAATACCAGATGGCCTGCAGAGCTTGTACTCCCAATTAATATGGACGAAGTTTTGACATTTTATATGCAGTTATGCACGTTATAGAAGGTCTAATTGCTGGGAATCTATATCGAGTTTAAGGTCTGGTGCTGTACAGGGGTGTTGCCAGATCTTTTACAATGGGGTGGCTAGGTTACACCTAATGACTTTATTAGGGTGGTGATCTACAGTCGGGCAAAATACTAATCCACATTCATAGAAAAGGAATGTATGGCTGCCTGTATCTGGGTATGGCCCGAGAAGGATTCCTATTGGACGTTAAAGACCTAAAGCTACGTGACATTGTCTGTTGTTTGTTTTCGAGCAAGCAACACAAACTCACAGCTAACATAACAACATAGCTAAATCTTATGAAGTACACTTTTATTCACTATCATTATTTAAAGGTAGGCAATAAGGAAATGAAGACATCCAGTGTTATTGTTCATTGTGTGCAGTGTAGCTATTGAGTAATTTATTATATGTTAGCTAGCTAAGCTTGTTTGTTACTTGCTGTTGGCCAATGTTGAAACAAACTTTCATATTTTTTAGACTAGAATATCACAAGTGAGATTTATCAGGCTGTCCAATAATGTCCTACTAGGGATCTGACTGACTTACTGTCCAGAGGGGTGCCCATGCTTCATGGTAGTGTGGCAGTGGCCATTACTTAGCTACAGCCATGGTGCTGTAACCTTGTGTCTGGCCTTGTGATACTTGGCTTGGAAATCGCTGAAAGCTGCGCGTGAATGCTTGGACTGACTCAGGCAGGCTGTCACCTTAATTGTGAGAGTGAAATTCAGAGTGAAGGAAACTTATGTAATTAACTGCTGTCAGGCTAATGGATGCAAGCTAGCAGACCTATAGCTCCAGTCATGGATGAAATTCTATGTAAACAGATGTATAAATCATCATTTGGGCGACTCTCTGCTCGCCATTTGTCAAAGGCCATAAGGAAAATGAGGAGAGAAAGAGAATCTATATTTTTTCTGAGCCTCTATGGGGATTCCATAGTGGCTGACTATGGAGAGGGAAAAAAAAATCGGTCTTCACCAGTGTTAGAAAAACATTTCTGAATGGATTTTTACGATTTTTATGAATGCTTGATCTTCACATATAATCATCTATAGACAATGATGAAGTAATCCAGAGCACAGGTAATGGAAAGCAAGATATTACTTACAGGATGACCTCATACTCTCAAATCCATATAACACATGAATAGTTAAAACAGAGGAAAGCCTGGATCTATGCGAGGCAGTTGGTCCCCGGGACTGGAGTTGAGAATCACCGCTAACATTTATCGCATAATGAATGCGTTTACTAATGTTGACTAATGAAGTAACAAACATTGAGAAGCAATCTTTAATCAGTAAACATTGTAACAAGTGCTACAAAATGTACTCAGCAAAAAAATAAACATCCCCACACATTCAATTGATTTTATTTCCAGCAAATTTCAAAATATGTGTAAATATCTGTATTAATTTAAAAACATTCACCAACTGAGACATGAACTGAAGAAGCTCCACAGATGTTTGAGGAACAGAAATGGAATAACGAGTCCCTGAACAAAGTGGAGGTGGATATCAGAAGGAACAGTCAGTATCTGGTGTAACCTCCAGCTGCTTTAAGTACTACAGAGCATCTCATCCTCATGGACTGCACCGGATTGGTCAGTTCTTGCTGTGAGATGTTCCTCCACTCTTCCACCGAGGCATTTACAAGTTCTCCATCACGCCTACATGTAATTTTCCACTGCGAGGACGAGCAGCTGTCCTTCCTGTCTCCCTGTAGCACCGTCTCAGACGTCTTACATTACAGACATTACAGTTTATTGCTCTGAACACATCTGCAGTCCTCACGCCTCCCTGCAGCAGGTCTATGGCATGTTCACGCAGGAGAGCAGGAACCCTAGACATCTTTCTCCTGGTGTTTTTCAGAGTCAGTACAAAGGTCTCTTTAGTGTCCGAACTTATTGTAACTGTGACCTTAATCACCGGGCGCCTGTAAACTGTTCGTGTCTTAAGGACTGTTCCACAGCTGCATGTGCAATAATTGTTTACGGTTCATTGAACAAGCGTGAAAAACATCCTTTAAACCCTTTCCGATAAAGATCTGTGAAGACTATGCGGATTTTACAAAATCTTTAAAATACAGTCTCCTGAAAAAGGGAACCTTTTTTTTTTTTTTTTTTTTTGCTGAGTATATATGCTAATTATTTATTATACAGCACTGTACAAAAGTTTTCGGCACCCTATTTTTTGCACAGTACTGTACATGATCCTGAATGAATACTTTCCGCATTGTAGTGGAATTTTCACGGCTGATTAATTTTGTCTTGGACAGGGTCAATTTGAACCTCCAGTTGCTGCAGCCAATTAAGATCATTTAAAGGTGCTGCTGGAATAATTCAACCTAATTAAGTTACCTAGCCTCAGTTAGTCTCTGATTCCCAAAAATCTCACTGTGTTCTGCCTTCTAAAAGCGCAAAGCTGAAGACTATAACAGCCTGAAATTTCCAGCTTACCCCATGGAAGATGTACGTACACACACACACACACACACACACACACACACACACACACACACACATACACGAACACACATTTACGTATATGTATATGGAAGTCTATGTTCACTCTTTTGTGAATCTTTGGTGTCTTACTCTTTAAAAACACTGTCTCTGCTTCATCCAATTAATGACTATCAGATATTTGAACAGGAGTCTAAATGAGCTTTTAAATGAGGTTAATCAGTATTTGTAATCATTTTAATAAGAATAGAGCACAAATTCTGCTAAATAATACTGATTATACCAGATCAGAACATAAATCACCATGATTTCAGAAGACTTTCTCCTATGGATGCAAGCGCCAATAGTCAATCTCTTACGGAACAATGGTTATACACTGTCACGTCCTCTTTTTTTTTTTTTATAACCAAAAGAACCACATATTTTCATATATTGAGAAGGAGCAAAGCTAACTTACTGTGAAATATCAAGATCAGGGAAGTGGAGACTCATCCGTTAAAGCTGTGGGTCACTGATCAGAAGGTGGGAGTTCAAGCCCCTGCACTGCTCCAGTACTGCTCCAGCACTGCCCCAGTACTGCCAAGCTGCCACTGTTGGGCGCTCTGACCTCAGCTTCCCAATAAGTTGGAATATGTGAAAATTTCCCTCGTGGGATCAATAAAATATACCTATACGTCTATTAAATATTCAAACATATACAAAGAAGTCAAAGGTTTGGTTTTCAAAATGTTCTTCGTACAGTATATTGCCATTTTTCTGTCTATATGTGATAACTTTACATGTAAACTATGACTAGTAAAGACTTCCCACTTCAGCTATAAGGGCTACATTAATCAGGAATTGTTCAGAGATACGCCACCATGCCTCTTGCCTCCTTTAGTGATCAGTGGACGAGTTCAACAAACAGACTTCATATAAAACCATAATGAACTTTCTTTTACTCTCACACTATCCGTCGTGACCCAGATGAGGACGGGTTCCCTTCTGAGTCCGGTTCCTCTCAAGGTTTCTTCCTCGTATCATCACAGGGAGTTTTCCCTCACCACCGTCTCGCTCAGATAAATTCACACACTTAAAATCTCTACCCCGTGTTTATATGTTTCTGTAAAGCCGCTTTGAGACAGCGTCCGCTGTTAAACGCGCTACACGAATCAAACTGAATTGAATCGAATCGATAAGCAATTTTTACGGGCATATTGCCAGTTGGAAAAGATGGAAGCCGTTTTTCCACGTTTGCAGTCAGCTGGTGTTTTCCTGTGCAGAAATTAATATGCCAGTGCTGACATGGGTGGAGTGGCATGGTGAGGGTCATTTGGCAGTGGTATTTTTAAACCCACTTTCATCCAAATTGGTTAGTACCTGCTGAGATGCCAAGATGGTACTTTCTTGAATGCAGGAAATTTAAGTTATGTCTCATCTACTGGCCCAGATTTTGGGGATAGTGTCCATTTTTGTCAACCCACCTTGCCATAAACAGGCTACTTCAACTAATTACTATGTAGTGTAAATACAACAATGTTTTTATTCCTAGCAAATTTGTGAATCATACAGCTAACACACCATAATCAATAACAGCAAAAGGAGAAATCATCACCGGGGGATGAATACTTTCTGGAGGCATGGTATAGATTGCAAAAATCATGTTTCCATATATTAGCAATTTGACCATTTTTGTTATTATTGCATAATTCTCTGTTTCTCTAAAGGGAATTTCATATCGAATGCAAGGCTGGAAAAGAATGAGAAAAAAGATGAGATCTAAAGTACCCTAATACTCAATGGAGGGCGGCTGATCAAAGGTTTACTCGTTGTACTTTCATTTTATAAATAAGCCAACAGGAAGACACGGTCAATTAAAATGACCCCTGTGTGTCTTTGGTGGAACACGACCATTACTACTGTACCTTGCTATTCTTATGCAGAGAAAAAAAGGTAATAACACCATTTTTTTTAGCAGCTGTGTACAGTGACATGTAAAACATTACTGCTCTTTTCTTCCATTTACTGTATACTGAGTAACCATTTAGTGGTTCAGAGACCAGCATCACTACTCACTACACAATAAACAACTCGAAGAACTTATTAAGCATGACGTAGGACCACACACATAAGAACTCACATTAATTAATCATTTCGATTAAACGGTTAATCAAAGCATAATTAACCTCATCCCACGATTTGGCAAAACTCCAGCGTCGCTTCCTCAACTCAAGGCTATCATTTCTGTTTACGCATGACCACGCAGGAAACCGTATCATTGGAAATCCTTGCGGTTGTACTGTAGGAGGCAATAACGAGAGACGCAAACCACAAACCATAACTCAGGTCATGCAGGAAGCTCTCTACTAAAGTAAATAAATAAAGCCCGTTCAGCAGTAGGTAGTTGAAAAATGACTTTTGCACTGAAATTCCAAAATACAATCACATCTTCAACGGTGGCTCATCCTAGACTGCTGCTATTATACATTGTTAGATGTATGCTATATTGTTTGTACTTCTGTAAAGGTATATTTTTCACAGAGTGTTAGTTTGAATGTACCCCCAAAACGATTTCACACTGAAAATATGTAGCTGATCTGTTTCTGTAATTAGACAATATTGGGTGAATAAGAGGCTATTCTGCTGGACTTTTATTTATTTTTGTTCTTCAGCAGTGGAACAGCCCAGAGGAACCCTTACTCATATTCGACTTGCCCGAAACAATCATTATGTTCCATTAAGCGCATGGTTTGTGGCATTCCGGGTTTGCACTATTCTAAAAGATGAAGGACATACCAGAGGCTTTTCTGAGAGCACTAACCTTGCTAATGTGTTATAGCTTGCTTGGTGTAATCTGATAAAGTGTTATTGTGGTACTGAACGTGCAGAGCTCTACTGTAAACTTATTGCAGCGTTGATCTTTGCTTTTTCCTTTTATTATGTTGTCTTGGCGGAAACTTAGAATGTTATTGTGGTGATGCACTATGTGTTCTGACACCTTTCTATCATAGCCAGCGTGAACCTTTTCAGCAATTTGTGCTACTGTAGCTCTTCTGTGGGATCAGACCAGATGGGTCTAACCTTCACGCCGCATGTGCATCAATGAGCCCTGGGTACTCATGACACTGTCCCTGGGTGCACAAGTTGTCCTTTCTTGGACCACATTTGGTAGGTACTAACCACTGCATACCGGGAACACCCCTCAAGACCTGAAGATCCTCAAAATCTGAAGACCCTCAAGATCCTTACCCTTGCCCATTTTTCTTGCTTCCAACTCACCGACTTCGATAACTGACTGTTCAGTTGCTACCTAATATGTCCCACCCCTTGACGGGTGCCATTGTAACGAGAAAAGAAAGAGCCAAGGACAACATCAAAGGGCCTGTCTTGCGTCAATAAAGGTCACTGTTCATGACTCCACTATCAGAAAGACACTGGGCAAAAATGGCGTCCATGGAAGAGTGGCGAGGTGAAAACCACTGCTAACCCAGAACATCATTAAGACTCATCTGAATTTTGCCAAAACACATCCTCAAACCTTTCGGGAGAACGTTCTGTGGACTGATGAGTCAAAAGAGGAAGCGTTTAGAAGAGAGGAGTCCCGTTACATCTGGCGAAAACCAAACACAGAATTCCACAAAAAGAACATCATACCTAAGGTCAAGCATGGTGGAGGCAGTGTGATGGTGTGGGGATGCTTTGCTGCTTCAGGGCCTGGGTAAGTCCATAAGATGAAACTCAAGCGCAACTGGATTTTGCAGCAAGACAATGATCCAAAGCGTAGGAGTGCGTCCTAGTAGTAGAAGTAAGTGAGAGACTGCTCTCCAGTTATCGGAAGCGTTTGGTTTCAGTTATTACTGCTAAAGGTGGAACAACCAAAGAGGGCAATTAGTTGTTGTTTTTTTTTTTTTTTACATTGGTGATAGGTATTGGATAACCTTTTTTTTGAACATGAACATCTTGTTTGAAAAAAGCATGGATACTTCCACTTCTAATTGTACTGCTTATCCTACACAGGGTCGTGGGCAAGCCTCGGACTCGGGGCACGAGGCACCATCCTTACACGGTCTCACACACCCATTCACACGCTACGGACAATCAGCCTAGAATACATGTTTTTGGACTGGATTAGGAAACCGGAGTACCTGGAGGAAACCCCTGAAGCACGGGGAGAACATGCACGCACACAGGGTGTAGGCAGGAATCAAACCCCCAACCCCAAAGGTGCAAGCAAACATGCTAACCACTAAGCCTCCGTGTCTTCTTGAGTAAGATTATGACACATTATTTATACTTTCACTTATAATAGTATAATTTCTCAGTACTATTTCCACCCCTGTACTCTTGACGGTAGCACCCCAGTGTCGATGAAAGGTACAGTTTAGAGTAGCACCCTTTTCTGAGAGCATCATGTGACGTAATCGAATTCTCACTGACGTGGCGTGGAAACTGAAGACTAATTTGCAAAAGTATTTTTTTTTTGCTTTAGTAAAACAATCATTTTCAGATGTACCTCTGCCATGACAGGGCAGGTTGGAGGTCCCTCTGCACTTCTTCTGACTGGCTTCCACAGAGAGCGAACAGGAGACAGGATGCTCACATTTCTTGCCTGTCCAGCCCTCTTTGCAGTCACACCTCCCGCAGTGGCACTGTCCGTGACCTACAGAAGCAAAATAAGCTGTGACTCTGCTCTGGAGACAGAGCACAGAAAATCACACTTTGTCCTGTATGTAAGTCTCTATTTGCATAGGAGTGTATGATTTAAAACAACAACAACGACACACAGTGAACGTAATATATCTTCACTCCACGAGTTTGCTCCGCCTTTCCACTGCAAGCAGAACACACAGTCCTGACCGCTGAGTTATGCCTCAATATTAAACACAGATGTGCGTATGTTTTTCTTTCATACCTCATGTCTGTGAGCTCAGGCTAATCCAGCAGGCCCATGTTTACTAAAGGAGGAGTGAGGGAGGGTTGAACGACACATGGAAGGAGTACAGGTCCACCCTTATTGTTTCAGCCAAATCACTATTTCCACCACTGGATTTGACATGCCTGCTATTTCAGGCGATTGCTCCACACACATTATGCTGTAATATCCTTATTCCTTGAGCAAAACAAGTGAAGACTTTACTTATGGATAGAGTTATAGAGTGTTATAGTGTTAATAAGACTACCCGACCCCTGCATAAACCTTTTACCATATACGTTAATCAGTTCTGAAGTTGGGGTAACGTAGCATGAGTTAAGTGACCTGGATTTTTGTCCGGTTGAGTTATGGGACTTTCCAGGCTGATGTGCAGTCGCGCACCATGACTTTATCGCTCAGTGTAGTTTTAATATGTCAGAGTTACATAATTGTGATGAGTTTAGTCTGTCGGGTAAGGGAAATTAGAAAAATCGACAGATGTTCCAACTTCTTAAGGATACTCCACCATGTGCCCTGTACTCAGCACTCAGTGTATAACACTGTGACCTAGTCGAGCTTCTGAAAGTGACAGTATGCGTGTTTTCGTTGGCATCGGGTTCCTTATTTCTGCTTATCAGTTTAGGACAATGCAAAGACATCAGGATGACAGAGTTCCTGTATGTATATTTTCACAGACTCGAAATTAAGCGCTACTCAGACAGGATAGGATTTCCAGCCATATTTCTGTTGAGTAAAATTGCTGGAAAATGTCTGAAGTCTGTAGTAATTATGATCACGTCATTTGGGGTAACCGATACGTATCTGTATAAATCACAGAAAGGGGACTGTCTTATGTATGGGCGGCTGTGGATCAGGTGGTAGAGCGGGTTGTCCACTAATCGTAGGGTTGGCGGTTTGATTCCCGGCCCACGTGACTCCACATCCTGAAGTGTCCTTGGGCGAGACACTGAACCCCAAGTTGTTCCCGAGCTAAGCCCTTGCATGGCAGCTCTGCTACTATTGGTGTGTGTGAATGAGACACACTGTAAAGCACTTTGTAGAACCGCAAAGGTTAAAAAAAGCACGATGTAAGTGCAGACCATTTATTTTTGCAGCCTTCACAAACATTTTTCTGTAGCAATTTTATTATTCATTTCGTGCTGGAAAACTAATGTTGAGAGATCTAAAATGTTTTTGTACTGACTCGGTAACGTAGAAGTCGTAAAATAAAAAATGATAATTATCAGTTCATATCACCTTCATCTCATTTAATACAAAATGATTATTTTGACCTTTACTATAAGTGCTTGTAGGATTTGTGGCTGAGCAAATCACACTCGATTATTAGTAGGTCACATGACCATAATATGGCTGTAGGCTAAACTTGTGCTAGGAAATCAATAACTAATAACCTAAAACCCCTGGTAGTATTGCTTATCTGACTTTTTAAATATTACCTACGTTTTATTGGTCTGCATTTTAAAGGGATAGTTCACCTAAAAATGAAGAATCCATCATCGATTTCTTGCCCTCATGTCGGTCCAGACCCATAACACTTTCATTCATGAAAGCATTCGTATCGCTTCATAAAATCGGGATTAAACCGATACTTCTACGACGTCTTTATGAACATTTTGGAGCTTGAAAGTTTTGTTTACGTGGACTGTAAATGGAGGGACTTTAAATGCAGATCTCCCAGGTTGCATTAAAGACGTTTACATTTGTTTCGGGAAGATGAATGAAAGTCTTCAGGGTTTGAAACGACATGAGGGCGAGTACTCGATGACGGAATTTTCATTTTTGAGTGAACTATCGCTTTGAACTCCGCTAATACTAAACGAATAGTTCGGTTTGGGGATTGATGGGAGATTTTACGGTTTCCTGGAGTGTCTGTGTAGTCATGTATCTTTGGAATCATGTCAGTTTAACTTTAGATAAGCATACATTGCTTGAGATTATTTCTACTGGTTATTTTATAGAAGGTAAAATATGGTGCAGTCTTTCTAGGCGTGTGTGTGGGGAAAAAAATGAGTGACATGACAAATTCGTTAAGATCCTGTGGTAATAACTGAATGGCCCTACCAACTCATCAATCCGAATGGGGCTTTAGAGAAAGTTTGTTATGTTAGTAACGTTTAACATAATCTCAATTATGTGACTCTATCTAACAAACCAGTTGTTAAGCTAAATTGTTAGTCCTGTATTTGTTCTAACATACGTCAGCCTGGAAAATTTCATAGCACAACCATTTACCAGCAAAAATTAACTCGACATCAGATGAATGTACTAACTGTTGTCATTAATCTGACAATTTAAGCAAATGCAATTAAGACATAAAAAAAAACAAAAACATGCATGTTTTACCAGAGCAGAACTCGTCTGAGTATCTGTCATATGTAGCATGGCAGCTCCTCTCGTCACACTCGCATGTGTCTCCATGAATGTCACCCCAGTCCCCTGATGGATCTACATCATAGCAGGTACATTCTCCACATACACATGTCCCTGCCAAGGAAAACGATAGATGGTAGAGCTTTCATCAAGTGTAGTTTCATAAACTTTATAAAACATCTTCAAAGAGAACATGAAACCTAATGGTTAAAAAGCTACAATGTCCCAGTCTCAGTGGGCCCATACTTACAGTCGCCACTCTTAACGTTTCCCTATTAGTGTCGTTATACTGATTACTGAATAGTGCATAATAGATACCAGTAAACATGTTGGCACGAATAACCAAATAACGACAGCCTAACCAGACGAAGAACATTTTTTATATGTAGAGCTGAAAGGAGAGAAGTGGCTTCAGCCAGCTCCAATAAGTTTCGAGAACAGTTTTGCGGAGGAACAGAGTCAGGGGAAACACCTTCTGTTGGATGCGCCCGAGCCAAGCTGCTACACTGCTCAAAATCCCATTTTCTTTCATCTGCTCCAGTGAAGAGAGGGCACACGGATAGCCCTGCCATCTGCCAGCCTCATACTGCTGCTGCCACTGCTCTGACCTGCAATAACCTTACATCCTTTGCTCTTTCTTATTTCATGTTCATTTGCATTGTTCTCTCTATCAAGAGGATCGGTGTATTTTCAGAGAATGACAGTCTGACTATGGGGGCATGGTGGCACAGCGGGGAACACTGCTGCCTCATAGCTGCAGGGTCCATGATTCAATCCTGAGCTTGAGTTGTTGTCTGTGGGGAGTTTTATATAGTCTATTCACATGGGTTTCCTCAAATTAGTAGGTGGAGTGACTTCTCTATATTGTCCCTAGGAGTGAATAAGTGTGAGATACCCCCCACCAAACCCTACCCCCAGTGTTTTTCCTGTTTTGTTGCATTACATCATGAAAATAGCATTTATTTGTTTGTTTGTTTGTTTGTTTGTTTATTTAATGATGGGGGGGGGGGGGGGGGTACCATTTGATTTACACAACATGCCTACCACATTAGAGGTGCAAAAAAAAATTACAGCTGCAAGTGTCTTATGATATGTCTCTATTAGCTTAGCACATCTAGCCACTGGGATTTTTTTTGCCCATTCTTAAAGGCAAAACTATTTCATCTCCTTCAAGGTAGATGGGATGTGTTGGTGTACAGCAATTCTCAATTGGATTGAGGTCTGGGCTTTGACTAAGCCATTCCAAGACATTAAAATATTTCCCTTTAACCCACTCTAATGTAGCTATAGCAGTATGTTTAGGGTCATGGGAGGTGACCCTCCAGCCTAGTCTCAAATTTCATCAGGAATTGCACTGTACATAGTGCCATCCATTTTTCCTGCAATCTTGACCGGCATTCTAGTCCCTGCCAATGAAAAGCATCCCCACAGCACGATGCTGCCACCACCATGCTTCATTCTGGGAATGGTGTTCTTTGGGTAAGGGGAGGTGTTAGGTTTTAATTGATTATAATTTTTTTAAACAAGGTGTTTTTTCATTCCACTTCAACACTCTGGACTATTCTGTTACGTCCATTAGACAAAATCCTAATAAAAATCCATTTTAATCGGAGGTCGTAATGTAACAAAACGGGAAAAACACCAAGGGGGGTTGAATACTTTACCAAGGCACCGTATCAAAACTTCCGTATGTTGACGGTTATACTTTTAATGACTGTTAATTTAATTTCCACTGATAGATTTTTTTAAATGGCAGCTTTTACAGCGTTGGTCCTGAACTGAACCATCTGACTTTAAAACAGAAGGCTGTTGACACTTCAGTTTTCCATTTAATGAAAAGCTATTTCTGGGACCGAGAGGCTGAATGGCTAAATGTAAAAGGGATGCTGGCATTTAACTAGATACCAGCGATCCACTGAGAGCCATCAACTGCAAAGTAGAATAGGTAATTGAAGCCTGGGAATAGAATATTAAATCAGAAGAGGCTGAAGAGTGACAAAGAGCTTAAATTTTGCCCTGGAACAAACAAATGTGGTGATTTTTATTTATTTATTATTTTTTTTAAAGCAAAGCAAACTTGAATCTATTTCAACCGCCTTCAGTCTGTTTAGGTTTCCCACTGTATTTATAATCCCGTGCATCTTTAAGCACGTACATTGTATTGTGCGTTACAGATAAAACTGGACAGCCCAATTCAGTTGCATTTAAATCACATTTTAAAAGTTATTTACACTCTCTGGCCATATTAATAGGAACATCTATACCCCATACACATTCATGCTATTGTCCAATCAGCTAATCATGTGGCAGCAGCGCAATGGATAAAATCATGCAGATACAGGTCATCAACCATCAGAATGGGGAAAGAATGTGATCTCGGTGACTTTGTGGCATGGTTGTTGGTTCGATGTTGGTTCAGTTCTGTTGGTGGACATGCCTTGATTAGAGAGGTCAGAGGAGAATGGCCAGACTGGTTAGAGCTGACAGGTAATCTATAGTCAAATAATAACTCAAATAATAACTCAAATACGCACTCTTTACAACTGTGGTGAGCAGAGGAGAATGCCGAACCTTAAGGTGGATAATAATAATAATAATAATAATAATATATATAGCACCTTTCCAGAGCTCAAAGACGCTTTACAATACAATGACACATAAACAATGAACAATCATGGACAAACCCACAATGTGAAAAACACTGAGCAACCAATCACAGAAAAGAAATAGACAGCGACGACACTGAGAAATGCATTATAACGGATCAGGACAGATAAGACTGAGAAAACAGATCCGTTTTTAACTGGGATTTGAACTCGGACATGGCTGCGATGCTGTGAAGTGTCAGAGGGAGAGAATTCCAGATTTTAGGTGCTACGACACTGAAAGACCTGCCACCCATGGGTGACAGACGAAATCTAGGGACGGAGAGAATTCCGAGCCCAGAGGACCTGAGAGAGCGGGTCGGGTTGTAGTGGAGAAGCAGTGCACTAAGATAGAAAGGTGCCAAATCGTTGGGATACAACAGCAGAAGAACACATTGGGTTCCAGTCCTTTAACTTAAAAACAGGAATCTGAGGCTACAGTGGGCACAGACCCCAAAACTAGACAGTTGAAGATTATAAAATGGTGATGTTTTTAAAAAAAAATAAAATAAATAAATCTTGAAGCAATCGAGAATTACATTTACAGCATTTGGCAGACGCCATTATTCAGAGTGACTTACACATATCTCATTTATATAACTGGACAGTTGATGGTTAAGGGCCTTGCTCAAGGGCCCAACAAACATCTCTTTGCTTGAATCTAACTATTTCAAGCGTCCAGTGATGCTTGGAGTTCTGACAGAGACCGAGGCAGAGAAAGAAGGAGAGAAATTCTCCCTCAGTTACAACACGATTTCACTGATTAGTTAGGCGCTACAGGCACTGCATAAACCTCGCTCATTTTGCAGCATTTTGCAGAAGACTGCTTGTCAGAATCCATTCTCACTTCAGAATCCAGAATAACCCAGAACCAATTAAATATAGAGGCGAAGGGAAAGGTGCACGTGCATTTAGCATTTTCTGCATAATGCGTAAAAGACCTACTTGTTGGTTCTGTCTCAGAGTGCATCATTTCTGAGGAGTGGTGTAGTGCGAGCCCAAACATTTTCACTCATCACAGCAGAGACTAATTACCAAATCATTTACTAGTAATCATTTGCTAGTGATTCTCAGAAAGATTTTCTATCCTTCTCTATCCTATCCCTTATCGTGATTTTCTCCTCCACTCCCAGTACTAGTCTGGGAACAGAGCCAAGAGGGGTCCCATTCTCATCTATACCTGTCACCTAGAGTTATTTATGCAGTAAGAGGCTGGGATGTAGCACTAAGCCAAACACAGCCCATGTGTCTTCTCTCAGGAAAACCCCTCTATTGTACTCCTGCAATAACACGACAGAATCACTGCAATAGCACCTCTATCAACTGGTGCAAAAAGTGCATGAGACAACAAACCTCGGTTACTGCAGATCTTGCCATCTGGAGACGTGCATCTCCGTTTGCTTTCCCATGGGATGATGTCACACTGGAATTCGCATTTATCTCCATGCCAACCAGCCGAGCAGTAACAGTTTCCACAGTAACACATTCCATGGCCTGCAACCAAAGACGACAGGAGAGAGAGAGAGAGAGAGAGAGAGAGAGAGAGAGAGAGAGAGAGAGAGAGAGAGAGAACAAATCACAGCCAGTTGAGTGTCAGAGTTGCATGGCTCTCTAGCATTATCTCGTCACCCCAAAGAATTGCATTGTATGCTTGACAGTCACTGGAATGCGGTTTAAATTCGAGCTCTGTTTTGGTGAAACCTTCAAAGCAGTTGAATGACTGTCTCCTATAAAGCCCCAGTACAAAAACAGAATACCCATTTCCCAAATTAACTCACTGTAGTTAATTGAAGTGGGCCGACTGGGGCTGCAAAGCCTCTGAGAGTATATAAGGTGCCTATCTCTATTAGATATAATTAACCTTGGCAAAACGAAAGCCACTGTCCTTATAACAGCAACTCATATTTCACAACAAATATATATATATACGGTTACTTCTTTAAATTGCATGGACTCTACTTTAGAAAGGAAAAAACAAAACAAAAACAAACACGTTTTTTTCCCCCCATCACGTTATTCATTACGCATTAAAAATCAACGGGGAGGAGAACTACAGCGGCATAGAAAGAAGGGTAATAAACTGCACCGTTGCTTCGCGAGGCTGTGATGGACAAGGACAGGAAACATGTCCAGCACATCACACACGACACTTGAAGTCTCCCAGATGTGCAATGTTAAACACATGACATTAAACAGAACATTAAGATAAATATTACACTCGAGTGCATCACGACAAGGGCGATGTACAGTTTAATAGCGTTTGTTTTTTTTTACCGAGAGTGTTCAGTACCTGACCTTAACCTCATCCTTATGCGCATCTCGTATGTATTATAAACGTGTGATATTATTTTCAACGCACTTCCTGCGACGAATCAGGTTACACGCACGGCAACTGAGTCATTTTAATAAGCCCTGGCAGTGCAATGCAATGCGATATGACAGAGATATGAAGTGCACCTATTCAACTATTCATCTACAGTGGAATCAAAGTTTTATAATGTAATTTACACACGGAATAAAACAATGGGCTGTGTTAGCAACCCACAGTGATTTGCCATCGATTATAATGCATCCATCCATCCATTGTCCATACCGCTTACCCTACACAGGGTCACGGGTAGCCTGGAGCCTAGATAAGGGAACTCGGGCACAAGGCTGGGGACCAACCTGGACGGGGTGCCAAACCATAGCTGGGCACAAGCACACACACACACACACACACACACACACACACATAAAAGACAATTTAGACATGCCAATCAGCCTACAACGCATGCCTTTGGGCTGGGGGAATAAAAACCCCCGACGCACAGGGAGAACATGTAAACTCCACGTACACAAAGTGGAGACGGGATTCAAAACCCCAACCACGGAGGTGCACGGCAAACCCTTACAATGATCACTTTAATATAGTAATGAACAACACCATTTTGTCAATCAGTTATAGTTACATTCAATGTCATGTGTTTCACGTTGTACATCTGGGAGACGAGTTCATTCGTTAACCTGTTTTATAGGAGCTATAAATAATCATTCCTCACACGCCTTTCTTTTTTATTTTCTCTCTCTTGAAGTTAATAAAACAAACAAACAAACAAACAAACAAACAAAAAAAACACCCTACGGCTTATTATATTATAGAGAAACCAGACAGTACTAACTCCTCTGTCCTGAAGACACTCGAGACTCCTTCCATAAATCTTACATAAATATCTCCTAACAGAAAACTTCACTATATCAAGCATTATACCGCTCTCTTTGTTAAACAACAACATCATATATATATATATATATATATATATATATATATATATATATATATATATATATATATATATATATATATATACATATATATATATATATATGTGTGTATATAAGGCTTAGGTTATGTGGAGTGTCTGCCATATAAGTCCATGTGAATTAGTTGTTACTATGGAAACAATAACATAGTGTCAGAACCCTGCTGTTATAGAGAATGAATCAACACCTTCTGATTAGAGAAGTCAACAGCGCTGTGGTGCAGAGCCAGTCTAATTGATTGATGTTAGAGACGTGAAAAGAGAAGTGGACGTGGATGATCAGGGAGACGTACCTCCACAAACCTCCCCCGAATCCTCGTCTAGACACTGGCTGTCGTCACACTCACAGTACTGGCCGCTGATGAGGCCTTTGCCATCGGGATTGCGGCAATTGCAGCTGCCGCAATGACACGTTCCTGTCGGACACACACACACACACACACACACACGCAGCCATCCTTTCAGTACCACTTATCACTCAACACGCAGGTATGCACGCATACAAATAGACATGCACACACTTCACACAAGCCTATAAGCACACGCCTGACTCCTAGCTGCAAATTCATATAAACATAAACACCCCATAGATGCACACACACACACACACACACACACACACACACACACACACACACACACACACACACACACACCCACACACACGCTGGATTGGAACCACATGGAGAGTTCAGCATTAAAACTGCTTTAAAGACTTTGCATAGTGCTACAGAATATTCCGGACTATTCACAGCGGTGGGAACGTTAATGGGAATCAGGTGATGCGGAGATTATCGAGTCAGAGGCAGGTGCAGCAGCAGGGGGCGTGACAGCTGGACCTTCACCCTCAGAAGTCAGGGTTAAAGGTCATGAAGAAGGTTATTATGACTACAGCTGAGTTTATTGGGCTTGTCAGTATGCTGGTATCATGTGCACACCCACAAACATGACATGTACGTATGTTCAAGAACGTTTCCGCATCTACACACACACTGTACTGGTTATAGTATATACAACACTGGCTTCTGAATCCAGGACTTCTTTTGAATGAAACATGAGGGGTCAGTATGTACACATGAGGGGTCAGTGTGTACACATGAGGGGTCAGTGTGTACACATGAGGGGTCAGTATGTACACATGAGGGGTCAGTGTGTACACATGAGGGGTCAGTGTGTACACATGAGGGGTCAGTATGTGCACATGAGGGGTCAGTGTGTACACATGAGGGGTCAGTATGTACACATGAGGGGTCAGTGTGTACACATGAGGGGTCAGTGTGTACACATGAGGGGTCAGTATGTACACATGAGGGGTCAGTGTGTACACATGAGGGGTCAGTATGTACACATGAGGGGTCAGTATGTACACATGAGGGGTCAGTGTGTACACATGAGGGGTCAGTGTGTACACATGAGGGGTCAGTATGTACACATGAGGGGTCAGTGTGTACACATGAGGGGTCAGTGTGTACACATGAGGGGTCATTGTGTACACATGTGGGGGGGGCATTCAAATGCGTACGAATGTTTAACCGTGAAAGTGTCTTTCTGTGCTGTTTTGAAAAGGCAGTATATGAAGCACTGAATCACAAGAAAATTACATTTGTGCATACACGGTGCCAGCGTCATAATTATTGGCACCCTTTAGAAGAATGGGTAAGAACTGTACTGTACAAAAAAAAAAAAAAAAAACCAAAGACATATTGTGGAAAAATATTCACAATGATTCAAATTTTTCCCTTTTAATAACGAGAGACTACTTCCTGTACATTTCCTGTGATAACTTAAAGTCTTTCAGCATTATAGCTTTTTTTTTTTTCTCTCCAAGCAAATGTCAAAATTATCGACACCCTTAAAATATACTTAAATGCGTATCGTGCATACAAGAAAAGGCACATAATGGAGGCATAAAACGTTCTGCAGTAGTTACCAGGAATTGGACCCATGAGCATACTGACCTCCCACACAGTGGTGAGATGCTGAGGCAGGCAAAGAAAAATCCTAAGATGACAGTTTCAGAATTGCAGTGTATTTGATTCTTAGAGTTTCACCAATCATTTTTAGATGTTACTTCCACGATCGCAAGCTGTTCACATGCATTACCTCTCCATTACCTGTCCACTAACTCCTCAATCAGTGTTGCGTTTCGGTCAAGATGAGACCTAATGAAAGCTAATTTATTTAGCCAAAAATGCCATCACGATTTTGGCAGCGAAACTCTGAGAAAAGCCTCTGGTACTCATTGTAAAATATGGAGGTGGCTCATTAATGGTTTGGAGCTGTTTTGAATCCAATTGTCTACAGACTGTTGTGAAAATTGATAGCATTATGAATCCCATTGAGAACATTTTTGCCCAAAACCTGGTTCTTCTGCCAGGAGGTTATGTGGAAACCTAAAAATATAGCTCTTTAAAAGGTCTATAAAAGGTTCTCTGTCTTTATCAAACAGTGCAGGAAGAGACTCTGTGTTGTTTTTCACAAAATATTAACTGCAGAAGTCCCAATACTTTTGAAACAAGTGTTTTTCCTGGGGGGCAAATATTTAAGATAACATTTCATGCACGAATCAATATATTGTATTTAAATGAAAGCGTATAACGTATTCATACAGCGTCGTATAAGATGTTTGGTATCATTTTTTGAAAACTTTCTCATTTTCATGAAGGTTCCTAATAATTCTGCAGCAGAATTCAGCTGGATGTGTTATGCTGTAGAACGTGGAGAGCATCTCAAGGTCAGATTCACAAGCTGTAGGTGTAATATGTCTCTCTCTCTCACCTGCATTGGAGCACACCACTCCCTGAGCGTTGCGGCACAGGTCTTTGCTTTTTCGTTTAGAGAGGTTGCAGTTCTCCTGGTACTGACAGGCTTCTCCAAACCAGTCGTCATCACACTCACACTTACCACAGTCACATGCTCCATGACCTGCAATGACAACACAGAAACACACTTGATAGCTATTGATTATTTCGAATAGAAGGTACGACCGCAAATCCGAAAAAAGTTGGGACAGCATGGAAAAGGAAAAACAAACAAACAAACAAAAAGAGTCGTTTGAAAGAGTCAGTTCCCCCCTGTACTATATTGAAAGCACATTATTTGATGTATAACTTTGGGAATTATTGTATTTTTGATAAATATACACTCATGTCAAATCTGATGACTGCAACACACTCCAAAAAAGTTGGGACAGTCGATTGTTCAGCACTGTGTAAGATCAGCTTGTCTTTTAATAACACTTATTAAGCGTTGGGACGCTGAGTGAAGACTCCAGTTGGTTAAGTTTAGCGAGCGGAATTTCCCCCCGTTCGTCCGTTACGCATTTCTTCAGCTGCGTGATTGTACGGTTCCTTCGTCGCCTTATTTTGCGCTTCATAATGCGCCACACGTTCTCAGTCGGAGACAGGTCAGGACTGCAGAGGCCATGCTCGCACCCGCACTCTCTGTTTACGCGACCATGCGCTTGTAATCCGGGCAGAATGTGGGTTTGGCGTTGTCCTGCTCTGGATGGAAGCGTACGTTGATCCAAAATATCTATTGAAAGGGGTCTAAGAGATTGGAGATTGGAGCTGGGACGCAACTGTGCTTTCCGGTATTTTAGAAATGAACGGTAAGTTAGAGACAGGGTGAAAATTAGAAAGAACAATAAGGTCCAAGTTATATATATATTTTTTAAAGAACTGGAGTCACTGCGGCAGTTTTAAGCGCTAGAGGGAGAGAAGCAGAAGCTAAAAGATCTGTTTATGAAAGGACAGAATGACAGCATTTGAGGAGAAATGTAGGAGAAGGATAAAGGTGGCGAGATGAAGAACTGGATTTCACTATTAAGTCACTGACAGATGAGGGGTTCGTGGGAGTAAAGCTAGACAACTGTTGACAAGAGTGGTCAGGCAGAACATTACAATCCGAGGCCTTGCCTATAAAGCACTGACAGACAGGATTCAACTTTTCCTGGAAGTAATTCAGAAAAGACCAACAAAGCTCTTCAGATGCTCTTCAGAACATCATGAGCTGAAGGTCGGGTTAGCTTATTGATTGTGCCAGACAAAACCTTAAGCCTATTGCTTTCTTTATTGATCATTGTGGGAACATAGTTAGCATTCAGGGCGGTTTTGTATGTGTTGAGGGGATCAGTGAGAGCTAGCTGGTAAACACTAAGACCAGTTTTCCTACAGAGCCGCTCGAGCCGTCTACCAATGACTTTTAAGATCCGGAGCTCGGGTGTATTCCAGGGGGAAGTGTGGAAGCAGAGGACAGGCGTAGTCTTCATAGGAGCGTGATGAAGCTAAATATCAGAAATAACAGACTGGTATTTTGAGAGTATCATTGCGGCATCGACAGATTTAAGGTCCCGATAG
The DNA here is from genome assembly GCF_001660625.3 of Ictalurus punctatus. NCBI lineage: Eukaryota > Metazoa > Chordata > Actinopteri > Siluriformes > Ictaluridae > Ictalurus > Ictalurus punctatus. The sequence goes on along the minus strand of NC_030421.2, from coordinate 2,015,151 downwards.
GATGTCATAGTGTTACTGCATTTCTTTTGAGCAGGTAGACTACATTCAATGAGCTTATGATCAGAGATGCCGGTGTCAAAAGAGGAGATTGATGCAATATCAAACCCGGAAGTACAGATTAAATCAAGAGTGTGACCGTGAACGTGAGTAGAAAGAGTCACGTGTTGAGCGGCAGCCAGACGCGCACAGAGTTCTCGCACCGGAAGTGATCTCTTGAAGGACTAGGCCTTGTTTTTGGAGGCTCCTTATACACAATGATTAGACGACCGCCTCACCTGTTTCACATCACCTTCTTATTTCAACTCGTCACATCGCCATTAGTCCTAAGCTGCCCCCGTAACATCTTTTTTTGGAACGTTCTGCATGCATCGATTTCAAAATCAACGTTGGTCATATGTAATTAAACGTTGTTTAAATACAAGTCAAAGTACATGTACAAACCGCCTCGTCTTCAACCAGAACAAAAGGACGCATGTCACACCCTCTTCGTCTCCCTCCACTGGCTTCCTGTATCCGCCCGGATCAAATTCTCACGTACAAGACCTTGTCTGGAACAGCGCCCCCTACCTCAACTCTCTCCTGAAGGCTTACGCTCCCTCACGCGATCTGCGATCGGTTAACGACCGACGCTTAGTAGTGCCTACTCAGTGTGACTCAAGATCCCTTTCCAGAACCTTCACACTGACTGTCCCTCAGAGGTGGAACGAACTTCCGACCTCAATCCGCACCGCAGAATCTCCCACCATCTTCAAAAAACAGCTAAACACCCACCTCTTCCGTGAGCACCTAACTAACCCCTAAAACACCAACCCCCACATTATTTGCAAACAAACCCCCCCCCAAAAAAACCTACCCTGGCTCTTACACCTCCACTCTGCGCACTTTGCTTCTCTAGAACTCGATTATAGATCTTGTACGGTAGCACGACTAGTTTTGTTCCCCGCTCGATATATCGCTTTGCTCGTATTTCCTCATCTGTCGCTTTGGATAAAAGCGACAAATGTACCGTTACAGATCGCTGTGGATAAACAGGCTCGACGTTCTCTGTTTTCTTTTTAAAATATTGCGCCATTGTACATTGAATGTGTAAAGCATATAAATACGTGTTCAGTATATCACGATATAAGCGATCCCTTCTCACAGTGTCAGATCAGATAAACATGACTAACCTCACGTCACACACATTACTGACTGACTGACTCTCAAACTGAAGGCTGATGATAAAAATCCGATCAAAAACAGATCAGATCACTCTTCACGATGAATATGTTTCAGAGGATATTCTGGGATTCTTTCTAGCCGAAGCATTACCGGTGTTTTTCACTATTTTTCTTTCCTTTTGTGTGCCTTTACTGTGTGGTCGGTAGATTGTGTCATGAATTATGCAAACACGTAATGAAAAGGAATGCCTCCCGAAATGCATCTCTTCACACGCCATTTTCAAATTATTCCAAGGTGAAGACGAAAATGGATCGACTCAGAGCCTCAGGGACGCTTTAACGGGGAGCTCAGGTTAAGCCAGGCTGCCTCTGTTCCTGTGAATCCCGCGCGCTTGTGTAACTATACAACAAGGGCCATGCTAATGCGCTTTGATGCCGCTGATAGCATGAAACACATTAATGAAAGAAAAAAAAGAAAAGAAAAGTCTTTATTCCCACATAATCAAAAGCCCTCCTGCAATCACACACTCGTCTCCGTAGGTTTAGCGTCCATAATGCAACTTGACACTGCTGCTCAAGGGCAGAACGCATCATCTCTGCTCTCGCGCTTCGCAAACCCTGTTCGCCCTGCTGAAAAGAAACGGGGGGGGGGGGGGGGGGGGGGGATCATGGGTTCTATTGATTCCTGTTGCTTTAGTAGCCATTATTGCTAATGGTTAATAATGGTATTTCAGGACTTTATTTTTTATACGAGGTTATAACATAATGGATGGTTTAACAGGTGATTGTAGACATGTTTGATGTTTTTTTTTAGGAGCTCGGTCGTCTCTGATGACGACCTTGTGTTAATAGTCGGTGGTTTAGTGGTGATTCACTGGTCCTAATGGACTTCAGTGACATTCACATCTGTAATGATGCAGCACTACAGGCTGTCAGTACAGTCAATTACACACTGAATACAATCTGCATCTATGACTGAATAAAATAAACGAGTGGACACTTGGCATGATTTATGTGTGAATGCATGGCTGAGGATGATATACTGTACAGTATGTTGGCTTAATTTAATATTTTGAAATATGTATATCTATCTATCTATATCTATATCTATATATATCCATCCATCCACACATCTTACTCCTTTTTACGGTCACGGGGAACCTGGAGTCTATCCCAGGGAGCACCGGGCACGAGGCGGGGTACACCCTGGACAGGGTGCCAGTCCATCGCAGGGCACAATCACATACACACTCACACACCCATTCATACACTACGGACACTTTAGACACACCAATCAGCCTTATATATATATATATATATATATATATATATATATATATATATATATATATATGCCAGAATGGATGCAATTTTAGATTAAACAATGATGGTTATTGATTATTAGAGATGATGCTGATCCAATAACCAGGATCAGTACCAGGCCGATACTATACATATAAAAATAAGGTGAATCTGATTTTGGGAATAAAATGAATGAATTAGATCTGATCCTGTAACAAATATTAAAATAGTATATTTTTTTGTTAGTATTGACTTTATTATATTTAAACTTGATACTTTATTATATTTGTAAGTGCCTTTTGTGCGTTTGAGATTGTTTGAGAAAAAGCTGCAGTTTTGTACGACGTGTTTTTAGCCATGTATTCTTTCCTGTTATTTTATTTATTTATTTATTTATTTTACATAAAATGCAACTGTTTACTTCAGGTAAAAATAAAACGAAACTTTTTTTTTTAAAAGCTTACGGAATGGGTATCGGTACTGGCCGATACTCAAGGTTTCGGTATCAGTTGGACATCAGTAATGGTCAAGAAAAAGTAGAATCATTCCATCTATGAATGATAACGGAAAATGATTGGCTAAAGGAGAAGTTAAAACGCTGAAGAGATTATAAGCATTAGAAAGAATTGAATCTCACAGGAGATGTTTTATAAGTCCCTATTCTAGAATAAAACTAAAGAGCCCCATTAAAAGCTAATGGGAAAGCTGTAATGGGAACGAGTAGATCCTAGTATGGAAGAACTTCATATTAAGAACCCTTAGAACTTGATGGGAAATATGTTCAAACCGTTACATGGAAAAAATGTTTCATGCAAGCATTAGGGAGTGATCCTGTTAGGAAGCAACAATTTCAATAATACTAATACGTCAAATATTTATATTTTCAGCAGTGGAACATATGACTAGTTCTCTTTGTTGCGTGTTTACCGTAAATTGTGAAGAATTTCACATCTCACATGTGTGTCATAACAACTCAACAAATCTCCAGAAAAATACACTGTTTACAGCATTTATATTCAGCAAAAATAAATAAATAAATAAAAAAAGAAAAGTTCCCTTTTTCAGGAGACTGTATTTTAAAGATTTTGTAAAATCCGCATAGTCTTCACAGATCTTTATCGGAAAGGGTTTAAAGGAGGTTTTTCACGCTTGTTCAATGAACCGTAAACAATTATTGCACGTGCAGCTGTGGAACAGTCCTTAAGACACGAACAGTTTACAGGCGCCCGGTGATTAAGGTCACAGTTACAATAAGTTCGGACACTAAAGAGACCTTTGTACTGACTCTGAAAAACACCAGGAGAAAGATGTCTAGGGTTCCTGCTCTCCTGCGTGAACATGCCATAGACCTGCTGCAGGGAGGCGTGAGGACTGCAGACGTGTCCAGAGCAATAAACTGTAATGTCTGTAATGTAAGACGTCTGAGACGGTGCTACAGGGAGACAGGAAGGACAGCTGATCGTCCTCGCAGTGGAAAATTACATGTAGGCGTGTGTGTGTCCCCCAGACGTGATGGAGAACTTGTAAATGCCTTGGTGGAAGAGTGGAGGAACATCTCACAGCAAGAACTGACCAATCTGGTGCAGTCCATGAGGATGAGATGCTCTGTAGTACTTAAAGCGCTTAAAGACACCACGTACTGACTGTTCCTTCTGATATCCGCCTCCACTTTGCAGCTGAATGTGAGAGGACGTTTCATTCTTTCTTTTTTTGTTTTGTTTTGCTGAGTTTACATTACGAATTGCAGCTCCTTGTCTGTAGCCGAAGCATATAGAGCATCTTCAATCACTTGGCACTCTAATCCATCAGATAAATTTGACGTCCTTTTAAATGCCCATCCATCAGTCAGTAACAATAGTCAAGTTCTCATTACTGGAGTGCCCTAGCGCCTTCTCGCAATCATTCAGTGCTTTAGAGCTAATCTTGTATTCTGAAAAATACAATATAAAATAGAGGAATCATGCGTCTTCTGCTTCAAACACACCACTGCTGGAGATGTTTGAGTGACGGGTGTAAAAAAAAAAAAAAAAAAAATCTGTAATCTCTTCTGGGAATTGGAAGCAAAACACATTTACATATAAAGAAAGACCTAGGGACATAAAAAGATAAAGATCATTGGAATTATAATTGCCATACCATGGTGCTGTTGAATTCTTGATCCTGATTGGCCAGAAGTTGCTGTGGTACATACAAGGGAAATACAAGACTTTGGGATGTTCCTATAAGGGGGGGGGGGGGGGGGGGGGGTGTACGGTGGCTTAGTGGTTAGCATGTTTGCCAGTGTTAGGGGTGCGAATCCTGCCTCCGCCCTGTGTCCATGGCGTTCGAGGTACTCCTCCATCAGTCCAAATACATACGGCTGATTGGCATTTCCAAACTGTCCATAGTGAGTGAATGCGTGTGCGATTGTGCTCTGCGATTTGTTGGCACCGCCCCTCCCCCCACCCCCCCATCGCCTTGTACCCTGAGATCCCGGGGATTGGCTCCAGGCTCCCTGCGATCCTGTCTAAGTTAAGCGGCCCAGAAAATGGATTGATGTTCCTACTGTATAGCAGCATTTCCCCGTGTGTTTTATTCCTGACTCACTCAAGCTTTACAAACTGGAAGAAAAAAAAAAAAAAAAAAAAAACCCCACTATTGAAATTTTAGTTTATTATAACACTGCTTAGTAAGTGTGATTACTGATAATTATTGAGCATTTCATTTCACTCAGGAAAGAGAACATTTCAGTCATCGTGGCCCACACAAGGCCTGGGGTTTAACATCTTTTCTGTTCAAATTTTTACTCCTACTTTCATCACACACACTCTCAGGCATCATTCATGCCAAGTACTGAGCCTACCAGCGTAGCCAATCGCCTAGACATATTAATTGTCACCCACTCAGTGCTAGGAGGAAGAGTGTGGGCCTGACTGTCCGCCGCGTCCACACGCCCGGGCCGCAGGAGCTGTAATTTATCTAGTATCCCCCAGGAGCTTGGCGTGTCTGAGAGTCGTCCGTGTAGGCTTAGACAGCAGCACAACGCCCCTGAACCGGATGACTCATCCAGACCAGCTGAGAACAGTATTTATAGGATATGCATCCTCATCACACAAATTGCAGATCAGTGATTCATCTTAGGTGCTAATGGCCATTCTCCTCGATAGCTGCCGGACTTGTTTAAGTGAGCGGAAATGAAACGAAGGCTTCACTGGTATTCGATATGCGCGCCGATGTAGAAAATATTAACGCAAACTGCACAACAAGAAAACAATACGTTGTATAATAATAGATTGTATAATCTGAGTCTATATGGGGATTTCTGTTTTAGCGCAGGATAAAAAAATGGTTTATCTATGGGCATGCTAGTGTTCTGTACCGGTTCTTGTCACATCTGGATTCTGTCTAGCCAACACCACTCCTCATCCCGAACCGAATCGAGCACAGATATTGTACCACCCACACACACACACACACACACACACTACCCTGATTTGTAACACACTGTTTCCTGGTGTTGTTCTTTTTAGTCAAATAAATAAATAAATAAATAAATAAATAAATAAATAAATAAAATCTAGTTCGCTTTTACATCCACCTGCCTGGAACTGTAAAAGTTCTCCAGTCTCAGTCATTTCCATCACACAAACATCTGCAGCAGAACCGGTGAGCAGGATATCAGGCACAAGTCTGGTCGGCAAAGCCGATGAAAAAAGCAGAAATGAAACATCCACATATAACAGATGAACTACAGGGATAGGGTTTCATGGCGTGTTCTGAACTGAATCTAGATACGATCTTAATGCTATCAAATGATACCCAGATGTTAATATATCTGATATATTCAGATTTGCCAGACTTCAGACACAGCGATTATGCTCCTGATTATGTCTGTGATGTAAAATAGATCCTGCTGACGATCCTCCTCGGAAAACACGATCAAACGCGAAACAATTTTCTATATCGTTGATATGAATGTGCTATCCGTTCTTAATTACAGCCAATGAGAATGACATACATGTCTTACGGTGTTAGCTAGTATTATGTTTTATTGGTATTTTCTTTATTAACGTGCGATGTCCGTTTCTGGCTTGTTAATTAGCCCAAATTTTTTTTTAAATAAACACAATCGAGAAATGCTGTAAATTTGTCCGTTCTTTGATGAATGTTGGTTTAACTGCGATTATAAAACCAGGTGAATTTCAGCCAGGTAATTATTCTGCTCTTGTTCTACTCGTGTTCGGTGTTACGAAGCGTGAAATGATTGCACATAGGAGCTGTGCTGGGTTGTGAGCGAGAGGGAGACACCTGTCTGGGGTAATAACTCAGCTTAGCTCAACAGGACCTAAGCCAAAGCTCACACTGCTAATGAGGGGAGTCAGAGATTCTCATGTCTACTGTGAGATCACATCGCGTTTCACGTTTAGACTCAACACGGAATTGATTACTGTTCAACACTATCACACAGCCATAGATGAAAATTGGACCCGGGAAAGATATAAACCTTTATTTATTTATTTATATATTTTTTTAAAACCTCATTGTATTTGACAAAAATTCCCACGTATTCATGCTGCACTCTTATTTTTTTTATTTTTTTTTTTGTCTCTGTTGTTTCCTTGGTTTGATTACCCTAATGTGTTCAGCTGTTTTGTGTTAAGTCCTTAATTAGCTTGACTATTTTACACCCCGTGTTTTTTTTTTTTTTTTTGTCCTTTTGCAAAGTCATGTCTATGTAAGTGTTTGTTTCTTTACAGGACACATGCTTCCTGTTACTGTTTATCCCGTATTGTTTGTTGTTTTGTTATTTTTTATTAATTTTTTTTGCTCTGAACTGTTCCTGTTATCGCATTTGATTATGGATTATCCCTGTTTGGCTTCAGTACACCAATCTTGGCTATGAAAATTTATTATGATTTTTAAAATAAAAAAACAATTAAAAATACTTAATTCAGTGCACGCTGCGTTTACGCACTCACATCCTGCCCTAATTAAGCACACGTTATAATATGTTTCAAAAAGTGTTTCTGTCTTTTCTCTAAGTTGCTGGTTTCGCCCCAGTCCAACATATTTACCTCAGCATGTACACATTGCTCGGCCTCCGCTCCGGCTGAGATACGATACACCCACCTTCCATCAACACGGCCATTAGCATGTAGCCACCAAGTGCTTGTTTTTATTACATAGTAATACAGTGTGCTTAATGAACACTTAAGCGTGAGGGTGAGTCAAATAAAAACACCCCCCACCCCCATTAGTCAATTTTGACTTCTGCAACTGTAAAGTTAAATTAAATTTTCAATTTTGACTCACCTTCATATCTAAAAAAAACCAAAAAAGTAGGGAGACATAAATGTTAACGCTAACATGGAGGAGAACGAGAAACTCTTTTGATGCCAATTATACAACAACGCAACATTCTGAATTCTTAATTGAAAGCATTTAAAGCGTGTCAGATTTAGTCGAGTACTCACTTTGTAGTACTCTATCATTATCATTAAGAGCAGCAAATAGGTTCCAGGGTATACTTTACAGATCAAACCCCTGCTGCCAGCCGCCACTTTCATTCAATTTCAAAGTTTCCTCGCACTTCTGACGCCTCCCGAAGCTGGCCTTGAAGTTGCAGCCAGATGTTTCGTAATAAATATTGTTCACCTGACTGCTAACAGAGCATTCCTGAGTAGGAACTATTGAACTCCAGGCTTTAAGTGAAACACAAACAAACACCAAAAGCCTGACAGAACTTAGACAGGAGCGGAAGATATCAAATATTCCTGCGGTGTGACGTTCTGAAATACGCACGAGACCACTTTAAGGTCAAATACATCATGCGTCCATTGCCAAAGATACGGATCTAATATCTTTGAACATGCCAAATGAGAAAATACGCAAGTAGAATGTAAAACTGATGTTGATCTCGCTGTTCAAAGGTTTAATGACATCTAACGTGATGCCTGGGGTAAATACAGCCCCGTAGGTGACAGTATTGTGGGCGGAACAAGCAATGTGTTATACATCAGAGCTAGCTCTGGGTCAAACGGCACATGAGGGAGAGAGAGAGAGAGAGAGAGAGAGAGAGAGTGAGAAAAGAAACTACAACAAGCTGAGCAGATGGAAAAGTTCTGCACATAGGAATGCTTAGAGCCAGAAGTAGTCGAGTCTCCATCAAACCCAGTAAACTACTGCAGGGACGGGGATGGGGGGGGGGGGGGGGGGGGGGGACTGCCACGTTGAACGTCTCCGTAATAAAGCAAGAACAGATTCAAAGCAAAATTAGGTCATGTAAAAGGGAATACAACGCAGTTGATGCATTTCCCAGCCTGCTTCCTCACTTCTGATTTAACTTGATTGTTATTACACGATGCAAAAGCACAAAATGAAACGCAGATTTCATGCGCGTCACACACATTCTATATATAGTGGCAAGATTATACTCCAAATTGCATGAATTAATCATTAAAACATCTTATTACATGCCCAACTAAATTCGACCAGTAACAAAAATTTCATCCAAACATGTATGAAGGCTTAGTAGCAAGGTCTGGAGATGTTTCTTACCAGTAACTGACTAGTAATTATATACTATACGGGGTCTTGAATAAGTGTCTCTCATACTGTATAGTTCCACTGATAACATGCCTCCACCTGGTATGATTTCCCAGGATTTCCCAGCATTTAGATGTTTGAGTCTATATTACTATTCTCAGGCACAAAAGCGGTAGAACGACATTGAAATGCCACGTGACGGAGCCTAGGCGTTTAATTAGCTAATGGCAGCCATCTGCTTTCGAAAACTGTGACGTCAAGTGTTTTGCCCGAAATGCTAGCGATTAGGCTTGACCTCCACTGTAAGTCCTGATCCATATGTGGAGTCCGTTTGCAGTTTGCCCAACTGTGAACGAAACCTTATTACCAGCCAGGCACCCGGCCTCGGCTTCCAGGCCCGGGTGAAGCTAATGAGCTCTTCGCCGTCTCACAACCTGTCTTCACAAATAAATCACTCTTTCCATCTGCACACATCTCCATTAATGTTCCCTAGCATCGCTACTGTTCCACAGACTGAACTGTAGGAGGAACAAAAAAGGCTGGAGTGTTTTTCTCGCTGATAAGCTGTCAAGTGAGCTGCTTTTTTAAGGGCACAAAACAACAAAAACAGACATTTATAGCGAAGAATCGCCTAATCAGGGTCGCCCGGATGCGGTTGTTTTGTTTCGGGAATTTAGACGACCGTGATGACAGGCTAACACAGTGAGAGTACAATGATTTAAAGACTACGAGTGATAAATAAATGCTCAGTTCCAGACTAATAAATCTGGCCATTTTAGAAGTCATCTATTATTAATAAATGAAATCGAAAATATCTCTCGGCAATTAAGCTTCGTTACAATACGTACGCTGTAAAACCGGATGAGTTCATTTAACTCCAAAAATTTGAGGGAACTAATTACCTCAGACATTTTTAAGTTGATAAATCGATTTCTTTAAGCTGAATGCACTTTAACATAACAAAATTTTTTATTTTTAATTACAAAGTTTGAGTTCAATTTTTGTTATATTTAAGTGTATTTGTACTTTTTAAAATTTTTTTGAGGTAATTAGTTTCCTCCAATTTTTGGAGTTAAATGAACTTATCCGGTTTTATATATATATATATATATATATATATATATATATATATATATATATATATATATATATTAAAAAAAGGACAAATCTGAGTGATTTTTTTTCTAAATCACTGTTCTGACAGGGAGGACATTTACTCCTGTGACCAAAGATCATAAGATTTTGATATAACTAAAATAAAGTCGTAGAAAGGAAAAGATGACAGGCATTTGAGTATGCTGCAAATGTCGTCTGCAGCTTCTGTCAGTAAATGGCAGAAAGGTAGGTAGGATTACAGTCTTAGAGGGCACTGCATTCATACTCATGAGCCTAATGGACTGTAGGCTTACATGTGTTTGAGGACAAACATTAAAAAGGTACTAAGCTCAAGGTCTCACTATTCGGTGGTAACACAGAGTATGAGAACCGGAAATAAAAGCGCAGTGCTCAGAATTTTAAATGCAATAGCTCTCATGCTGAAATAAAAAAAATAAATAAATAAAAAAATCAAACAGGGCACTTTGAAAGGGTTTGTGTATGAGCGAAAGAAAAATCTGTAATTGAAATGAGGTCCCTGAAGCTAAGGACAAATGGAACATCAAACGCTTCTATCGACGCCTTCTATCAAAGGCTTTCACAAGTTTAGGTCACATTCTTTTCCACACCTCATACATCATGGATCCTGATGTACGTGATAGGTCAGTGTGTGCTAAAAGGAAGCTGTATGTCTTTTAATAGTACTTACCACCACAGGTCTTCCCGTCATATGTTGCACAGACCCAGTCGTGACATTCACACCGTGGCCCATAATACATCCCCGGCTCACTGACTTGGCAAATACAGACCCCGCACACACACTCTCCCCTCCCGCTGCATATCAGGCCATCGGGGGTCCGACATCTTCTCTGTGAGGCGTCGCTGGAGAGTTTACATTTTCCACCCACCTGCCTACAACATACACAAGAATTCATTCACCTCTCTGACCTATGGCCTCTCACCCCTGTACATAGTGTTCTGAATGGAAGGAGTAATTTGTTAATTTTCACAACAGTAAAAGTCAGGTTTTTATAATCACTGTAATCAGAGACAGCTTGTGATCTTTTACGTAGACCACAGCTCTGTTAAATTCTCAAACCTCAGCGGTCAGAGGATGTTGATTCAATTTTCTATAACTCTGAAGCGAGAGCTGCTAGGCAAATCACATGTTTACGTTTAGGAGCTAAGGAGCTATGTTACGGTTTTTTATGACTAACTAACGGCTCATTCACAGGAACGTATATGGAGGATGGTCCACATGATATGATAATTCTCATAATAAAAACTGATGTTGTTTGATCATTGATAAGGTGACACTTGGAGAGAGATGTTTATTTAACATTTATGGAAGGAGTCTCCAATGTCAGGGCTGGAGCTTTCTTTCTTTCTTTCTTTCTTTCTTTCTTTCTTTTCTTTCCTTTCTTTTTCCAAATTCCACAATAGTTACATGTTACTCCAAAAACCGCAAGATTTGTGGAAATTAGTGGGAAAATTTGCAAGTTAGTCCAGAAATACTGAAAATCACCACTTAGTTGTCCTCGTTTCAGATGCTGTTCGGAAACCGCCGAAACTGGTCTTTACTTCATTATCGAATTCAAAACACAACGTTTGTCATTACGGCATTACGTTACAGATTTTGTTTTACATCATCAAGAAGAAAAAGAGGAAAGAAACGTGAAATGAGAGAACGATGGACGCTCCTACTATTTACACCAGGTCGCTATTTTTCTGGTCGGATTTCTGTTCACGCAGTGACGTCTAACACGCAGTAAGACCGGATGAGTTCGTTTAACTCCAAAAATTTGAGGAAAATAATTACCTCAAAAATGTGAAGTTGATCAGTCGATTTCTTTAAGCCAAATACACTTAAATATAAGTTTGTGTTAAATTTTTTAAAGAAATCGATTTATCAACTTAAAAATTTTTTTTTTAGGTAATTAGTTTCCTCAAATTTTTGGAGTTGAACGAATTTAGTGCATTTAATATTCGGACGTATCGTGAAGCTCGACTTAAAATCTACACACGTTCAGCTTATTCCAACACATTTTCAAAGCAGGATTTCAAATGCTATTGGTCCGTAACAGGAGCTGTGACTTTAGTACCGACGCGCACCTGTTGTGAATAAACCTGATGGAAATAATTCACTGCATTCCATTCTACCGGGCTTTATCCAGCATGTCTGAGGCATGCTTATCTGATTTCTTAAGCTTGCAGTACAGAGCTCACCTTCTCACAAAGGTCTGTTAGAAACCGTCCATTAACTCATCTGAGATAGTGTAACTTTCCTATTGATTCTTCCACTAAATAAGCATTCAAGTGAAGAAAAAAAAAAAAAAAAAACCCCGGTATGTACCATCTGTAGCAAGACTGGATCAAATCCAATTGTGGACTTTTGCCAGACCACAAAGGAAGTTCTTATAATAGTATGATTCAAGTTGAAATCCTTTCAGTACTATACCTTAGAGACAACATTTGATCCTTGTGGAGAGCGAATGCACAAACTACAGTCAATAAAACATTTCACAAAAGTGCAAATGTTTTAAACTGAACATAACGGGTTTTAAAAAAAAAAGAAGAATTAATAATAAAGTACAGAAGAATTACAGCAAGTACAGAAATACTTATGGTATGAAGTATGGCTTACAGCACGCTATGCTATGAAGTTACATTTTCCCACCGTAGCCAAAAGCTCGCAGAACTCCGATGAAAAGTTAACATCTCGAGAGTAAAACAAAGTTGCTTAACTCACCTCAGTGATTGCAGTAAACTTTCTTCAATAACTGAGAGTAAAATCAGAAGTAAAGAAATGAAGATGGAGTTCACCAGAGCCTCTGCATTCATGTTTGGATCCACACAAGAAATCTGAAGTATAATGCCTTCAGGAATTTCCACTTTCCCAAGCAGAGGGAGAGCGGGCTGGCCAAAACTGGCTCCAACTCTTCGGAGGCCAATAGCGCTCTCCATGCAAGTGCCTTTGATTAGATATGACTCTTGTTGCAGAAGGCAGGAGGTGGACTCCTATGTGAGTGGAGCTATGTGTCAAAAATGAAAATATAGACACAACTGCTACTATCGAAGACAAATAGTGCGTATGTGAATAGTTTGGAAATGATTTCTGCACGCACATGCACTTTTTCACATCACTGACACACTTACGACATGTTCATACTGTAATAACAGCCAGATCGTCGTTTTTATTTATTTATTTATTTATTTATTTATTTTAAAGCAGTTTTATTACAAAAGTCTGTGCACTGCAGATGGGGATTTAAAGGGACAGTTCATAAAAGCAAGACTTTTTTTTTTTTTTTTTTTTCAGGAAGTTCATCCATGGGGTCCATTTTGAAACAACGAAACATGTACACTAATAGTACAATGATAGTTGAATGCCAGTATATAATTCTTAATAACTTCTATAATAACACTAGTACAAAAACCGAAACTAACAACCAGGAATTGCATAATTATAGTTAATAAAAGGTCGTAATGCTCGAAATGGTTGCTGAGACAAGGCAGAATGCTGTATTTGGAACTTGTGTCACCCTCTTAATAGATCATAACTCTTAATAACGGTTTTGGAGTAGTACTGAAATGTTTTTTCGGTTTTGTTTCTTATAAAAGAGGAGAATCTCATCTCAGTCTATGGCTTCAGTGGCATGGCCTAGCTAAGTTAGATACAGCGGAGGTCATAAGTTTACATACGCCTTGTAGAATCTGCAAAATGTTAATAATTTAAAAATAATAATACAAAAATAAGAGGGATATAAACATTGCATTTTTAAAAAATTTAGTCCTGCCCTGAATAAGCTATTTCACATAACAGATGTATACATAAAGCCAACAAGACACAATAATAAATGAATTTGCACAAATTACCCCGTTCAAAAGTTTACACACCCTTGATTATTAATCCCGTGTGTCGTTACCTGGATGACCCACGACATGATGGGTTTATGTTGTGAGTCCTTTGAGTCCCTTGTTTGTCCTGCCCACTGTTCTTCAGAAAAATCCCCCAGGTCCTGCACATTCTTTACTTTTCCAGCATCTTCTGCATATTTCACCCCTTTCCTTTCCAACAGCGGCGATATGGTGTCGAGATCCATCTTTTCACACCGAGGACGACCGAGGGACTCGTACACGACTATTACAACAGGTACGAACGTTCACCGATGCTCGAGAAGGCGACACGACACATTAAGATCCAGGGGGGTGTAAACTTTTGAACAGGATGATCGGTGTACATTGTTATTCGTTTCTCTTCTGGAAAACATATAAACATCTTACATAGCTTCTGGATGGCCGTACTAAATGAAAAAAAACAACAACGATTTGATTGTCCTCAGTGTGAAATGATGGAGCTCAGCATCATAAAGCAACGGTTGGAAATAGGTCAAAGGGGTCTACTAGATATAACATGTCACCAATAGAAGGAAGCAAATTACCAGTAGAGACCTACAGGGACCATTACCGTTTCCATTAAAACCAATACAATTCACATGATTGAACTGTTAAAACCATTCCCAGACAAATTCACTAATAACTATAAGAACCTTTTAAAGGAGACCTATTATGCCCCCCCCCCTTTTTTTACAAGACATAATATCTGTCTCAGGTGTCCCCCAGAATGTGTCTGTGAAGTTTCAGCTCAAAATACCCCACGGATCATTTATTACACCATGCTGTAAATGCCCCTTGACCCATGCTTGAGAATCAACTTTTCCACAACTCCTCCTCTGTACTGACCCTCGTTCACAAAAGCAGCCTGGTGTAAAATGATTTAAGGTATTTAAGCGGCACATTTCCTTCAAAAATAAAACTTGTCCGCTGCATCTTCGGTGGCTCTGATGCCGGGAGAACATGAAGACTCTTATGTTCATTCTTACAGCCAACGACAGAACACTTACAAAGCTTACGAAGCCGAGACATTCTTCTAATCACTGTTCTCCAGTGCGGAGAACATGGCAGACTGTGTGCACCTCACTCAGGGGAGGAGCTATGCTAATAGCGCAGAATCTGCCACCAGTCGTGGGCGGGGCCTGATCCAACAGTGAAGTCAGGTTTGACAGAAAACTTGAAAGACTCATTTTGAGACACTGTTCTGTTTATGATTTATGGGGAATATTAAAAAAGCAGAGGGTGGATTTTTACCATTATAGGGCGGTTCTGTACACAGACTGCCGACACATTTATGTTCAAACACCACGTAAAAGTAAATTTTGCATAATACGTCCCCTTTAAGAACAAATAAGAGACACTCTGGCTATGCTTCAAGGATGCCCTGGTTTATTATTATTATTATTATTATTATTATTATTATTATTATTATTATTTACATAATACCTGTTTTAATATATTATGGCTGTGAATATTAAATTGTTTTGAAAAATAACAGGACAATAAAATTACCATGTTTTAAGACGTGCTCCTACATCTTTCCCTATATATATATATATATATATATATATATATATATATATATATATATATATAATTATCTATCTATCTATCTATCTATATATATATATATATATATATATATATATATATATATACATACACATAATTATCTATCTATCTATATATATATAATTATCTATCTATCTATCTATCTATCTATCTATCTATATCTATCTATCTATATATATATATATATATATATATATATATATATATATATATATATATATATATATATATAACTTGCATTAGGGCCTGTGCGCTGTGGGCTCGCGCTGGCTCTGAGGTTGCGCGCGTGCTTTGCTTTGCTGTTGCAGTAGCTGGAGCTCGAGCTCACACACAGCACCGCGGCAGCTCGCGAGCATGGGAGCGGCGTCACGTTAACCAGCACCGGCGGACCGTGCGTAAGTGATTCCCTTTCCTTTAACCGCCGCGTGCATTTCGCTTTACTGCTTTACCGAAATCAGGGGCGCGATGGCGGGGTTTCAGTTGGCTATTTACGGGTCTCTTACCAGGAAGTAGGCAGCGGCTACACACAGGCAAGGCCTCCATTCATATACCCATCTTAACCGCAGGGTTCGACATGCTTTGTCACTGTCTTCAAGCGTTTCTGTCTTGTGTATACTGCTTGTCGAATTCGAAATAGCTTTGCATGGTTTATAACGTTTTGGTTTCGATGAAAAACGCTTTTAAAGATGAATCCGTGGGAGCCTCCTCCTCCTCCTCCTTCTTCTCCTCTGTTGCTATAGTAACCGTGCGGAAGCAGATGTTCAGTGCAGATGGAGGACTTTGGTCAAGCGTGTATACATTTCACCACTGCTAGTCCGTTTAATGGTATTAGATTTGGTGCTGTGGAGGTCAGAAACGAGTGAGAAGATCTGATCTAGATGCCAGGGGTTGTTTATTAGGTATACCAGATGTAGTGTTCTATAGGAGCTATCCTGTAGTATGGTTGTGCATCTGGACACCACTCTTTATGACACTATTATTAAAGAAGTCCATGTTGTATTGTATCATAAGTGTCTTATCATAAGACGTTCAAATCGTACGTTGTTGTAGTGTTGATATTTAACCTGTGCCTATGCATTAGGGATGAATCATTCACACCTGTTGCTCTTTCTGTATCAGAGATGGAAATATCGGTGGATGAGTGATACCGAGCCAAGCTTCTGCTTCTTATGCAAAATCATATGCCCTTCCATGAGACAAGTCACGTCCGATCGATATTTGGAAGATGCTAGTTACACTTGTGATGACACAATTCAGTGTGAAAATAAAATAAATAAATAAACAGACAAACATGTGGCTTAGTGGTAGGCACGTTCGTCTCACACCTTCAGGGTCGGGGGTTCGAGTCCCACCGTGGCCCTGTGTGTGCGGAGTTTGCGTGTTCTCCCCGTGCTGCGCGGGTTTCCTCCGGGTACTCCGGTTTCCTCCCCCAGTCCAAACACATGCATGGTAGGCTGATTGGCGTGTCTAAAGTGTCCGTAGTGTATGAATGGGTGTGTGAGTGTGTATGTGATTGTGCCCTGCGATGGATTGGTACCCTGTCCAGCCAACCTTATAACTAGAATAGAAATTAGAAATAAATTCACTCACTTTCAGTAAACGCTCTTCTGTTTCTAATTCATCCAGCGTTATCGGGTTGACACCAGAAAATTTCCTGGTCAGGGTCCTGGTGGAACTGGAGCTTACCCTGAGAACACTGGGTGCATAGCAGGATCACACCTTGAATGGGACGCCAGTCCGTCACAGGGCACTATGTACATACTCTCTCACACACACACCTGTTTACACCTGGGGCAGTTGAGAGTAGCCATTTTGCATTACATTTACATATCCAGAGTGACTTACAGTTATCTCATTTATACAACTGAGCAGCTGAGGGTTAAGGGCCTTGCTCAAGGGCCCGACAGTGGCAGCTTGGCAGCGCTGGGATTTGAACTCACGACCTGACAATCAGTAGGCCAACGTCTTTCTTAACCACTGAGCTTCCACTGACTATTGGACTACTGGTATGTTTTTTGGAGGTGGGAGGAAACCAGAGAACCCAGAAAAACCCCACATAGGTATAGGAAGAACATGTGAAACTCCACACCGACAGGACAGTAACCAGAGGTCAGGATCCAACCTGGGACTCTGGAGCTGTGACCACAGTGTCACCCAATATCCCAAATCCAAATACACAGATTATACAGATTCAGTGTTTCAGACCAGTATCACCTCGACATATCAGTACTCTCTATCTGATCTTTACAATTCCATTTCCGTGGTAGATTATTACAGGCAGCAGTGGTACTTACGGTAACTACGTCATCAGGTACTAGATACACTTACAGTATAACTAATAAGCTGGAAAGCGGTTCGGTTCCACAAAACTACCCCAAAACTACCCCAAACTGAGAAAATAACCCAATTAAATGACCCCAAAAGGCCCAGCCTATTTAAATATTTAAATATCACCCTCAGCTTTAGTAATTCCAGTTGGCACTGGATAGTTTAACCATGCATTGCTTTACATACTTAAAACAATTTCGAGCTTGTTTGGGAGACTAGTGGAGACCCACAGCCATCATTAAAATGCCCAGTGATTGCCTGTGTTGAAAAGGTCCTTTCTCAAAATGTGAAACTAATTGTGGTCCTCCACATCTCACTCCCACATTATAGCACTTCCACCCTATCATTTTGTTTTCAGTTGTCCTCAAACCTCTACTAGCATATGCTAAGTGTAGCAATTACAGCTTATTTGCAAATTGCGTTTGGATATATAGCACTTTTTTTTTGATGAGGGCGGACTTAATTGATAGAAAGGTGCATTTCTGTACTTTTTGTTTATCTATTTATTTATTTATTTATTTATTACTGCGTTTGATACGAAATTTTACGTGGAGAAAAAACAAAAGATACCAGCGAGTAAAAACGACCTTAGAGCAGACCCCAGAATTTTTTTTAATTTTTTTTTTTTTTTTTTTTTTTTTTTTTACAACAATAGTTGTGTTAACAGTCCTTTTTAAATTCTTCATGCACATGGCATTTGTAATTTATCTCTCACCACATGTTGCAGATTTGTGTTCCATATAGAACCATGCGTTTCCATGCAAATTATCAAAGTAAATTAATACTTCTATTCTCTGCTTTCCATACTCAGAATGAGTTTCTTCAGCGTTTATGTGGGCAGGTATTACACTGACATTCCTTAATCTCATAAATACATTTATTTTCCTATTAGTTTACTTATTAATTTATACAGTAGTAGTTACTAAATAGGCAAATATCCTTTTAGATAAGTCAGAGACCCTAAATAAGGGTTAGACACAGATGTAATTATAGTATGTGAGGCTAATTAAACATTCAGTTTAAAGTGACCCAAACCTTGTTCGTGTTTACTCTTATAAAAACAGCATCCCTGTGCGTGCATGTTTTCCACAGTTTGTAGAATGAAAACGGATTTAATTGGAGGTCTTATTTTCGTTTTTCCTTGACAAGTTAGATGTCCACAGTGGACCGTATTCAGAGTGAAATTACACCAGTATTTATGTGGGGAAAGTTATGCGCCTTCAGAGTCCAGTTACGCACTTGCTGGAGTTGCTTTTCCGAGCGCCGCCGTCAAGTCACCTGTATGTAGTTCATGCCTCCAAGGTCACTATTCTTCAGTAGAGGTGTCAAGAGTGAGATGGGGGTTTTCGATAGCATTTAAAATATGCTGTAACCTAAAAGACAGAGACAGTGTAAAATGTGTAGTACAATGATACATGTCTAAGCTGGTAAGCATTGAAACAAACATATAGTATATTACCAATATATAACCCCGATTCTGAAAAAGTTGGGACAGTATGGAAAATGCAAATAAAAACAAAGAGGAGTGATTTGTGAATGTACTTTGAGTTGTATTTAAACATAAAAACGTATAAAGACGAGGTATTTGATGTTTTATCTAATCAAATGCGTAGTGTTTTTTGAAGATAAACGTTTATTTTTAAAGTGATGCATGCAACACGTTCCAAAAAAGTTGGGACAGGGGCGGTTTAGGACTAATAGCGATGTGAGAAGTTGAAATAAGAAGGTGATGTGAAACAGGTGAGGCGATCGTCTAATCGTAGTATAAAAGGAGCCTCCAAAAAAAGGCCGAGTCCTTCAAGAGCGAGGACGGGTCGAGTCTCACCGATCTGCCAACAGATGAGTCAGAGAATAATCCATCACTCTGAGAAGAACGTTCCCCAGAGACAAATCGTGAGGATTTTGGGCGTTTCACCTTCTACAGTGCACAATATAATTAAACGATCCAAGGAATCCGGTCAAATCTCGGTGCGTAAAGGGCGAGGCCGTAAACCACTTCCGAATGCGCGTGATCTGATCTCTCAGACGTCACTGTCTTAAAAACCGTCATGAGTCTGTAATGGAGATCCTGACATGAATACCGTTGTCGGTCGACACCATTCGCCGCTGCATCCACAGATACAAGTTACACAGTAGTAAATAATCGACTGTCCCAACTTTTTTGGAGTGTGTTGCAGTCATCAGATTTGAAATATCTGAGTGTAAAAATAAATAACGTGTTGATAATGTATTTTCAATATAGTCCAGGGTGAACTGAATTTTCAACTTGTTCTCTTTTTGTTTTTGTTTTTTTGCGTTTTCCACACTGTCCCAACCTTTTCGGAACTGGGGTTGCACTAAATTAGTGAACGGATGATCTTAGTTGTAATGATCACACTGGTTGGTTTAATCGAACGATACGCCTTGCACCCTCATTATTCAGCAGCTTATAAAATAACATTTGATCTGATTTGTGTGCACCACTTAATGAAGCATTATGATAAGCAAGTTATCCAGTGTCTCCAAGCGAAAAACCTTTTTGCTGACTTTAAAGAAGCAGTACTAATAATGAATTGTGTTCTACTGATGTATTTAGTATTAGCATTGGATGACATAATGAAAACATGAATTTCAGCATGACCTTTTGTGGTTATTTATGCTTGATGTCGGGATACCGATGCATGCGATTTCTGTATTAAATTCTCGTTACGCACTCACGACTCAAATATTAATTAAATAAACACAAACATTCATTTAACAGAAAAGCAAACATATTGTTGGCTGCATAAGTATTAAACCATGTCAGACTGGATGGTGAACCTTGGTAAACAGCGATTTTCGAAGCTTTTCCAGAGTTTCCCGATTAGATTGAGGTCTGGGCTTTGACGCTAACTCGCTAACACGTTCGGGTGCTTTGTTTTGAACCACTCTAGTGTAACTTTGGCCGTATGCTTAGAGTTGTTGTCCTGTTAGAAGGCAAACCGATATCCGATTCTCAAGTCTCTTACGGACTGGGAAAGGTTTTCTTCTCGGATTGCCCTGTATTTGCATCTATCTTTCCCTCAGCTCTGACCAGTGTCCCAGTCCCTGCTGATGACAAGCATCTCTACAACATGATGCTACCACCACCATGCTCAGCTGGGAGGATGGTGTTCTCAGGGTGATCTGAACTCCTTTGGCGTAACCCTTGGCCTCTCAGTTGCATACTATTATCCTCTTTAACCAGTCACAGACCTTTGGTGCATGGTTTCCTCTAGGTTGTAGCATGAATACGTTCCATTTTATAATAATGGATTTAACGTTGCTTCACAGGATGTTCATAGTTTTTTTTATTTTTATTTGAAATATACAGACCCTGATTTGATCACAGACTAGTTTTGATTGCCCCTTGGTGTTCATGATGCTGTTTGTTTAAGTATGTTGTCTAGCAAACACTGGGACCTTCCAGGAACAGGTGAATGTATATCAGTTCATGTAATTCTTTAATAGTACACTGGTGGACTTTATATGAGACTTCTGACGGCAGCTGGTCTCACCAGAACTAATTTAGGGCTTTCATAGCAACGGGGTGAATACGTATGCAGTTACTACTTTTAAATGCTATCATTCGCAAAATAATTATGCAAACTATATTGACCCCCCCCCCCCATCACGTCATTATTATGGGCTATTTTGTGTATATTCATGAGATCTAAGTTGCCTGCATATGGATAGTAAAACCTGTTAAAATGAGGATCGGGTCTTTGGCACGTTTCGATCATTCGGTTTAATCAAATGAAGAAAAATTCAACTTTCGCAAAGTTTCAAGTGACGTATTCCATTCTGGTGGCCTGACTCCAGCAATGTGGTGCTTCAGTGTTTCAATGCTAGTGATCTAAATCATACAAGAGTTTATTTAACTGAATAGTTCATTTGTTTTCGTTTGTTTCTCGATTATTTTTCATAGAGCTAAACAGGAGGAGCCATCAACAGATATTTATCGATAATCTTTCATACTGGTTTCCACCCCTTTGTATCCTGGGGATGAACGCACCAATGAGGAGCCTGACCGTGAGTCACATGGTTCAACAATCCCATCTGTCCAGAACACGCCACTCAATGTCGTATATCTATGCTCTGTCTGTTGTGGTGGACATTATTTGTCGATATTATCATACTGTACACGTTACACCATATATGCCATGTTGACTAACTGTTATGTGTTATTTACAGGGTATGCCTGATCGCATGTTATGTGCAGTGCTGGAACAATTTCAGCTTTACTTTTCCCGTTGGTATGTGCGCTTCGTTTCAGTTAGTGTGTGATATCCATGTATATTGTCGTTCCCTGTGAGAATGGCCCTTTCTCCATACTATATGCAGCTACAATATTGGTTGGCTCTAGGTGTGGGTTTTTAATGATGAAGATCAAGTGTGATCTTTCCAGCAGGTAAAGGAAGGTAAGGTTACGTTCGTGTGATGTGAAATAGCGTCTTGTGTTTCTCCTCGTGCTTAACCGTGTCCCACAGTGGCCATGCAACACGGCAGTCCGTAATGTCTGGTCTGTTTTTATGTTGTGATGCACAGCGGCAGTGGAGAGCTAGCGCAAAATTTGAGCTTTCCATTTTCATTTTGTTTGCATGGCTGTGTAGGCATAATCGCATCTGACTCTTCCTTTCAAAGTCTATACCATAGATCATAACTTGTGCAAATATCAGCGTCATAGAACGGTCAGCTGCAATGGCTGTGACTAATAGTGTCGCATTTTAGCGAGTGCTACTAAATAACATTGAGATTAGTACAGATCTGCGTATATTATAGCTCGGTGGCCGATTGCTTTCCGAGTCATTTGTGGTCCGGTTTGCGGCTCTGCCTTTCA
Source organism: Ictalurus punctatus (assembly GCF_001660625.3). Taxonomy (NCBI): domain Eukaryota; kingdom Metazoa; phylum Chordata; class Actinopteri; order Siluriformes; family Ictaluridae; genus Ictalurus; species Ictalurus punctatus. The sequence goes on along the minus strand of NC_030421.2, from coordinate 1,992,438 downwards.
GATTCATTCCCTCTATAGCACGGCAAGTCCCAGCATGCTGAAGAGGAAGCAGAGCTCGCGCGTTGAAGCGCAGCCTATGACTGACTTTGGGCCTGATGAAACGCTGACGGACAGCGCCGATATCCTTTGGATCAACAAAGCAGTGAGTGAATGCTTATTCAAACAGGGCAGATGTTTCCAGCGCCGGTGGCAGAACATAAATAGGTCATGCTTGCGCAATAGCTGGTAGCTGGTGTCTTGTTGACATGTTAAAATGTGTGATTTTCCCCAGTGGGTGCACTCTTTACTGCGGGCCTGCGCCATAATCAGTGTCATCTCCGTGTGCATGAACACACCCAAGACGTTCGAGCACTATCCCCCGCTGCAGTACGTCACCTTCACCCTGGACACGCTGCTCATGTTCCTCTACACTGCCGAGATGATCGCCAAGATGCACATCAGGGGCATCATCAAGGTAACACACTTAGGGTGGATGGTGGTTTTACAGTTATTAAAAAGTAAGAGATACGCTGAGCTACATGGATTTAAATATATGCAGATGATAGACCCAAGTCAGGAGGAGGTGGTTGCGTCAGAAGGTTTTGTACTTTAAATTTGTCGGTTTAGAGAAACCACAATCAGATGTCTGCGAATCCACGACCTTCATTCTGGGCAAAGATTGTTCACGGTAACAGTGTTTTCAGTAATTAAATGAGTCGTTGTTGAAGCTTAATGACGCCAATTTCATGTCCTTTTCCACTCAGTGCTTTCGCTTGTGTATATGTAATTGTGTGGACTTAAATGTGTGCCAAATGTGCGCCAGTATTGAAGTTACGTTTCAAGAAACAAACAGAAATATACATTGAGAAAGAAGAAAAACACTCTGAAACTAAACGCAATGAACTCAATGGCAAACATTTAACATGGTCTTCAAATATTCGTATTAATTACGATGTAATATACTGACTAAGTAAGTTTCCACTATAAAGTACAAACACTGTAACGATACAGAGAACCGCTTCCAGAACACAATCCAAAATTCATGCCACTGAAGTGTCGACTTCCCGGTCAGGGAGCTGTCGATGCGAATCTCACTAGCCAATGAGAGTAAAACGCTGTTAAGCCCCGCCCACACGAGAGGTTTCTTGAAAAGTTACGTTCAGTACTCTTGCCAGAAATTTACTTGTATATAATTGCGGCCAGAAGAGTCATTTTTACCTGAGCGATGCTTGTCTATGCAGGACCTCGCAGGGGTATGTAGCGCTGATTTAACACCCCTAACGCTCTTGAACCTTTCGATCCGGCAGGTTAGCAACTTGAGTGGGTTAAGGTCAGGTGACTGGACAAGCCATTCCATTGCAGATGGTACTGTCTTGCACGTCTAGGAGGTTTTTTCCAGCTCCATCTGATTTTAAAAACCTTATTTGAGGTCCCTTTAATGTTGTTGAGCCCTGTGTACAGGGGATGTGAACTGTGAACTGTGTGTTATTTGATTAAGTACCAAACTTTTTTTGAATTTCGACTACAATTGCATACGCACAAACCTAATAAGTGAATTATTATGGTAACCGTATCTATTATAGTAGTAATCATAATGTACCTTGAGCTCGCTGACCTGTCATTTGGTATCTCAGCATCCACACCAGGGAGGACACCTGCACAGACTCAATAATGCTGGCTCTTTTGTTCCCAGCTGCTCTGGCCTTTCATTAGCCCTGCAGCCCAGCTGCTTCTCACCTGTGGACTCTCATTAAATCGTGCGTCTTATCAACCCGTCTCTGTTTCCAGGGAGATAACTCCTACGTTAAAGACCGCTGGTGCATGTTTGATGGTTTCATGGTGGTCTTTCTTTGGGTCTCGCTTGTGCTCCAGGTACAAAATGAGACACGCTTTCTTAAACAATACTTCTTTGTTTTATAAATGGTTTTATACTTACTTTTAATTACAAAGCACAGTGGGATGATTCACACTGTTTATCTCTTTTCTCCTGCCCTTGTTTGTAGGTGTTTGAAATAGCTAAGATTGTGGACCAGATGTCACCGTGGAGAATGCTGCGTATACCCAGGGCTCTGATAATGATCCGAGCCTTTCGGATCTATTTCAGATTTGAGTTGCCACGCACTCGCATAACCAACATTCTCAAGTAAGTGACTCATCATCACAGTAAAATCATCAGTAACCCCTCGTCGTGAGTAAAAAGACCTATGAGAATATTACTCAACCAGGCTAATTATGCTAATTATGCACACTCTCCTCTTTTTCCTTTAAAGGCGATCTGGAGAGCAGATCTGGAGTGTGTCCATATTTTTGCTCTTCTTCCTGCTCCTCTACGGAATTCTGGGAGTTCAGATGTTCGGCCCGTTTAATTATCACTGCGTTACCAACGATACGGAGAAATAGTAAATAATCATATAGAGTTCTTCAATAATGGTGTCTGTTTTCAGCATTTGGTTATCATTCAACACATAGCAACATGCATGTTTTTATTTGAATTGTTTTACTTCTCCCTAACTGTTTGCTATTTCAGTCGGATCAGACCGATATGATATATTTATTATGAAAATGTGCATAATATTCAGCGTTATCAACAGTGGTCGAATACCAGTAGCATTATGAGTCAGTTTTTGCGCTTCACACAGCGTCCGATTCCTCAAAAGCGTTGCTGCATTTTCACTGTCTGTCCTCATATGGCCCAGAAGATGATCTCATCGAAACATCTAACAACTGTACATATCCATACGTATATAAAAGTGTCGAATGGTTTGTCACTGTTGCAGCAGATTATCTAAAAATCTTCCACGATATGGGGCAATTTGTTGATATTTAACACCGTGCAATATATCATTAAGACAAATGTATTGAATATTAGGGTTCTCAGAAGGGTTCCCGATTGGCACAACATGAACGCGTTCATCCTATCGTTTGTGGGTTCGAATACCAATGCCAAATTAGCTGTTCTGTTTGGGTGGGAGGGATGGCATACTGTCTTTCCCCTGTCAATCACAATGATAATCGACAATCGTGGGTGTCTGTGAGTTCGTGTATGCAGAAGAGGGCGGATAGCGGTCTCCGCTGAGTGTGTTATACTGCCCTGTGACACCACAGGTGGGCTGGATATATGTCTGTTGGAGGTTAGCCTTCACTTACCCCAGGTGGTAGTTGGTAGACAAATCAAGGAGAAAACCGGGAGAAAAATCAGGTTGGGCTACTAGGGTATTTTGCAGATAACTAATTTTCGAGCCATTAAATACCATGGTTTGGCTTGAATAGTGATCGGATATTAGTAGTCTATGTAGTGATCCATGAGCATTCAGGTCCATGGATAAAAACACAAAGTTAGCATTTGGTAATCCAGTTTATATTTAACGTAGTCAGAGTGGAAAACTGCACTCTGCTGCATTTCTGAACATGCCATTCTTTCTCTTTAATGCCTTTTGAGCTCTGTATTAGAGTGACATCTGTATATTTAATCGCTTGCATGCCTCTATCTATCTATCTATCTATCTATCTACAGTACTGTGCAAAAGTCTTGGGCACCCTATTTATTTCAGTACAAACTTTGTTATAGGTTTTTACTTCATGACGTCTACATTTTCGAGTCGGTACAAAAATAGTTTAGATTCCCAAACACTAGTTTTCCAGCACACAATTAAATGTTAAAGAAAAAATGTTTGTATGTCATTAAAGAATGCAGCGTATTACATAAGAGACACTTTTCAGAAAGAAAAAAAAAAAAAAACATAATGAAGGCTGCTGGGTTTCGCTGCAAAAATAAGAAGCGAGTGCGACAGACAAAATCTCCAGAAGAACCGAGTCTGGTTCTGCAAGACTTTTGGAACGTACTGTATATATATATGTGTGTGTGTGTGTGTGTGTGTGTGTGTGTGTGTGTGTGAGTATATATATATATATATATATATATATATATATATATATATATATATATATATACACATATATACATATATATACATACATATATATATATATATATATATATATATATATATATATACACACACACACACACACACACACACACACATATATATATGTATATATATGTATATACATATACATATGTATATATTATATATATATATAATGCACAGGCAGTTACAGTCAGTTTAATCACCGTTCAAAATTAATGCGCTGCCTATAAACAATTGTAACCATAGTAACATACAGTAGTTAAACCCACAGCTACATTATTAGTAGAGACGCAGAACAGACGCCGGTAATTCTCACACGCAGACACATCTCTCTCTCTCTCTCTCTCTCTAATAACTATTTATCATAGTTCATTCAAATAAATGTAATCTTATCGCACTAGGTTATCTCTATATGATTTAGATTGGGCAGAATTCTAGATCTGTATATAATGTACATAACTGTAATATATAACCTGTATATAATACTAACGGAAATGAACTGTTATGTGTATACTTTCAGTCAAATTATGCACTTCAAACATCAACCCCAGCTATAATTTGTCAGTTCTGGCAAGTGACCATGGTATAAGCGGGATAATCCACAGCTAGGTGTGCGTTATACAATGTTGAACACCTAGCTGTGGATTATCCCTTCTTTATATATATATATATATCTGTAAGTAAAATCCCATCCAGAGTCTCCCCCGCCTTGTGTCCCAAATTCTCTAAGACAGGCTCTGGGCTCCCCGTGACCCTGTGTAGGATAAGCGATACGGGAAATGGATGGATGAATGGAAGTAAAATGCCAACTGTCTTTACAAATACTGTGCTGCACTGCACAAACTCGGGTCTTAAAGGGAAAGAGAGGAGCTGATCTGATTGGCTATCACAGCAGCATGCATAATCACACCTTTTCTTAAAGCATTCATTCAAACCTAACAACCACTTTTGACCTCTTTTTTGCTCCTCTTAAGACGTGTCATAGTGCTATGAGCCCTCGGTGAGTTGTTTTTCTTTTAAAAGAAATACAACAAAAACACATGGGGTGCTGGCACTCTCGTACCCACGCACTCACTCTCCCCATAAACTTCATCGTCTGTACGTGATATTTATCAACATCTGTCGCGGCGGATAAAAAATGTCTTTGCAGCATGCACGGTACACAGATTAAATGCTTATGATTATGCTTATGCTAGTGTAAATGTGTTCAGAATAGCACGTAGAGAAAGTGTATTTTCAGACAGGGCTATTTAACATTCCCAAGCAGAGTGGTGTGTCGCAGCCAGCTCTGAAACAAAGAGCCCCAGCCGTCACTATTACAGCGGAGGAGTGCTCTGCAGACTAATCATAATAATTAGCACATCCTACATTGTCTGGGCTTTGTGCACACACTCATCTTTCCACCGTCTTTACAGCTTCAATCTGCCTCAATCCCCGAGAGATCTCCTAACCCTGACAGTGCCGTGATTTCAGTCCTCTTACGGACGTCGTTTACATACATTTTCATTGATTACTTTCAAAGAGAGTCGGTGAGAGATTCGAGATACTTTGAAAACGGGTTTGGATGAGACAAGATTTCTCTTTTGCTCTGATAAAGGCACGCTTTAGAAGTGCTCAGAGACGATTCTTGTGTCTAATCTTGCCAGGCCGTATGTCCTTGGCACAAAGTCGCATGGATTTGATGGAGGTGGTGGATAAAATAGAAAGGACAGCTTTCCCGACAGATTTATTTATTTATTTATTTTAATGGAGATAAATCTCGGATCTGATGACACGGTTTATTTTCTGTTCTTTTTTTTTTTTTTATTATGTTGTAAGATTATACCACATGACCTCGCCAATCACACATTGAACACATTTTAGGCACAGCGCGTTTGGAATTGCTGCTGTATTCCCAGCTGTGAGAAGTAGCAGTGATAACTCATAAGGCTAATCCTTAGCATGCACACATTATTTATTTATTTATTTATTTATTTATTTATTTATTGCAGGGGTAAGCTTGTGTTAACATTCAGTGGGGTGATATATCAACATGTAATAAAGCTATTTTGATTCAGCAGCGCATCTCTGATTGGCCTCTGTGATACTGCAGTAAATTGTCCCCCTTAATAAACAATTTGAAGGAATGTCTGGGTATCCAATTTGAAAACATTAATTTTCATTAGAGACATCAAGTGCATCGTGATGCAACACCTGTGGCCCAAATTGGGAATTGTGTGTATATATGTGTGTGTGTGTGTGTGTGTGTGTGTGTGTGTGTGTGTGTGTGGGTGTGCAGGTTTGTATAGCTTTGTGGGGACCAAATATTCCCACAAGGAAACGGATAACTGACAGTTTAACCTTGACTTTTTTTTTTTTTTTTTTTTTTTTTTTAAACGAATGAAAACAAAAAAAACATCTAAAAGAGCCAACATGTTTCCTCTCGATTACTGCGTTACCTGGGTTTGTTTTATATTCGGGTGTAGACACAGCATAATGAGCTGCACGGATAATTATGCCAGTGACAGTAAGAGAAACGTGTGTGTATGTGTGTGTGTGTGTTTTCTCCTTAATCAGTCGTTCAGTAGTTCTTAGACTAAATGAATATTAGTTAATGTAAATAACCGGGAATATGGTTTCACGTTGTATTTCATTTTTACATTCATTTATTTCATTTTGTTTTATTTGCTGTTTGGCAGTAATGTGACGTGGAACAGCCTTGCCATTCCTGACACACATTGCTCTAAAGATGGAGAGGGATACCAGTGTCCCATGGGCTTTAAGTGCATGGACCTGGAGGACCTGGGCCTCAGTCGACAGGAGCTGGGCTACAGCGGCTTCAACGAACTCGGTAAGTCTGAGGTGTCTGTCGTGTTGGGTCCGAGTCCACCTTTGTCGCGTTTGAGTTGTTGAGTCAGGTGTGTCTTCTGACCCACACCGGCCCTTTCCGGATAAGATTGGACACCCCTACACTAATGAGGAAAAGAATATTCAAAGACCGATATGATTTATTCGAAAGCCGAAAGCTGGGTTATGAATGGCTTCCATTTGCCACGGCATCTTCTTTATCCTGTGTGACATGCTTGGTGTGCGTAATCACCTGAGTACAGGGATTAAGATCTTTTTTTTTTTCTCCTCCGTCGCACCATTTTCATTTCACCTTTTTCCGTGCTAAATATTTTTTATCGGTATAGAAGTGAGACAAAATATCTTTTACCATTTAGTAGGCATTTCATGGTTCCAGCCCTCTACGCTCTCGACCTTTTAAGGAGTCTTGTGGGCGTCGCGAAATGCAAATGAGCTGTGAAGGGAACATGTTTATGCACTTTATGGGCGAGTATGAAGAAAATCAGTGTTTTGTAAATCTGGAGGATTTAATTGAATGTTAATTTGGTTTGGTGTACACAAACACGTACACACAGCTTTACTAAGAGATTGGCTATAAGCATTATATATGAAATGTCTATCTTTCTAAATTCGTCGGTTATGTTAGTTATCATTTAAGTCGCTGAAACTTTGTTTATTTTGGCGGTTATTATTAAACCTACTGTAGAGGAAGAGATTATTTGGGGAGAGAGACATGCAGATTTGAATGGAAAACACCTGAGTAGGTGCAGTAGTGCCAAAACATTGCTTATAAATGCATTTTTGTGTCTGCACACCGGCTGACTCAATTCAGGGGCACTGGGGTGATCTCACATCTGGGCTTCCTCTCCTTTTTCCCCTCCTCAGGCACCAGCATATTCACAGTGTACGAGGCCGCCTCTCAGGAAGGCTGGGTCTTCATCATGTACCGTGCCATAGACAGCTTCCCACGCTGGCGTTCCTACTTCTACTTCATCACGCTTATCTTCTTCCTTGCTTGGCTGGTCAAGGTGGGACATCCTTCCCCTTTAACTTTTAAATCAATTGTCATACGTGGCCTCCATACCTCCAACTGTTTACAGTCATGTGAAAAAATAAGTACACCCCATGGAAATTGTTGGCCTTTTTTTTTTTGGACATATTTGGACATGTAAACATTTGATCCTCTTTGAAACAGTGTCTATTAATAAAGTTGATATACTTGAACAAATAGGTTTTTCAATCGTTTACTCGACAGAAAGATCAATAGATGTGAGGTTCTTCTGTGGAGAAAGTAAGTACACCCTTGGCGTCAGAAGCTAGTATTGCTCCCTTTAGCAGAAATAACTTCTTGTAGGTGTTTTGCATAACTGTCCGTCAGTCTCTGACGTCGGCTTGCTGGAATCCTGACCGCTCTTCCGTGTAATATTCTTTCAGTTGTAAGGTGTTTGAGGGTTTTCTTGCACGGTCTGCGCGTTTCAAATCCCCACACAACGTTTCAATGGGATTCAAATCCGGGCTTCGACTAGGCCGTTCCATAACCCTCCGTTTCTTCTTTTTGAGCCGTCGCTTGGTGGATTTTCTCGTGTGCTTAGGATCATTATCTTGTTGAAACGTCCTTTCGGTTCAACTTCAACTTTCGGATAGATGACCTCACATTATCTTCAAGCACTGATAGGAATCAGGATTCATAATTGAATCAATGAATGCAATCTGTTCGGTCCCTGAGGCAGCGAAGTAACCCCAAACCATAAGAAGAAGCCTTTATTTGTCACGTATACATTACAACACAGTGAAATTCTTTTTTTTCGCATATCCCAGCTTGTTAGGAAATTGGGGTCAGAGTGCAGGGTCAGCCATGATACAGCGCCCCTGGAGCAGAGAGGGTTAAGGGCCTTGCTTAAGGGTCCAACAGTGGAACCTTCTGATCATTAACCCAGAGCGTTAACTGTTGAGCCACCACTGCCTGTAACATTGCCACCACCACCGTGCTTCACAGTTGGTATGAGGTGCTTCTCCTGAAACACTGTCTTTGGTCACCGCCAAACATGTCTGCTGTTACTGTGGCCAAACAACTCTATCTTTGATTTGTCTGTCCAGAACACATTATTCCAAAAGCCCTGGTCTTTGCCTGTATGCTTATTGGCAAACTGTAGTCTTGCTCTAATGTTCTTTTTAGACAGAAACGGCTTTTTTCCTGGCACGCCTCCCATGCAGGTCAAATTCATGCACTCTCTTTCTGATTGTAGAAGCAGAAACACTTGCAGGACTTACTAGTAGATCCCGTGATGAAATTTTGGGGTTCTTCGAGATTTCTTTTCGCATCAGACGGTCTGCTAATGGGCTGAATTTGCTGGGGCGGTCAGTCTGGTCGTTTGAAATCTGCACCATTTGTAGATGATTTTCCGTCCAGTGGAACGATGTATTTCAAATCATTTGGAGATCTTTTTAAATCCCTCTCCAGACTCCTAGGCATCCACAACCTTTATTCTGAAGGCCTTACAGAACTCTTTAGATCTTGGCATGATGACACCACACACCTCAATAACACAGGGAACTCCGGACACTAGATATGAGAGGGGTATAAATACCTGCACCTTCCACCTGCACTCTCTAATCAGGTTCTAATCTCTGGCACCCGATCTTCAACACCTGACTATAATCATATGGATTTGAAGGTTTGATAAATGACAAATTAATATAAATATAAATAGACAAAATAATATAGATAAAAATAGATAAATAGACATTGTTTCAAAGAGGATCAAATGTTCCAAATATGTCAAAACAACAATTTTCACAGGTGTATTTATTTTATTCCTGCGACTGGACATCGGCACAAGTGAGAACGGTTAGACGATACGAAACGTAGTGTTAATGGTGACACTTGGCATCGGTGTTGATTTATTTCCATTCCTTTAACTACACTAAAGAGAAGATCCTTCTGTAAGTGTTTGGAATCATCGTTTCCTTTGGGTCAGACTCAGATCTTAAAGCGTAATGGTCCGAAAAGGACAAAACCGACTGATTAACCCGTGCTTGTGTTTTCAGAATGTGTTCATAGCTGTGATCATTGAGACATTTGCTGAGATCAGGGTGCAGTTTCAACAGATGTGGGGCTCCAGAAGCAGTACTACATCCACAGCAACTACACAGGTACTGGTATTCCACTTTATCACCCCATACGTTCCCTGTGTTTACTTTCATTTAGATGAAATGGATTTCCACACCGGGGTTCAGCCGTGATGCTTAGGTACACTGTTGTTATTTGGAAGACCTGGACGTACTGTGACTATCCTATTGAATGCTCTTTCAGTAGTTAAAATATTCACGTGTGCTATATTTTTCATTTAAAATGCGTTTCGCCATAAGATTAGCATTTGCGGTTTGTCATGTTATCCTATTTATTCTGCGGTGCACTATTCTAAGCCTCTGTGTTTTGTATTCTGTCAAGGATTTTGTATCCTTGTCACATTTGCATCAATCAGTGTTCTTTCACTTCCATACTCAGCGTGATTTATGAACATCCATTATATATTTAATGGATATTTCTCCCGTGAGCCATCAATCCTACACCACTTACTCATAAAGACAACCAGTGAGTCATTTAGAATAGATTTGAATATTTTTGCCTTTGTAATGTTACAGGCGAAATAATTCGGTCCTGTTTTTATTTATTTATTTATTTATTTATTTTTAGAGTTCATTAATATATATAGACAACTGAATCGCCATGAAGGTCATTAAACAGTCATGAAGGTCATGGAGGTCATTGATGCGACTAAGGCGACTTACAAACGAGGAAATGCGAGCAAAGCGATATATCGGGCTTAGAACGATCCAAGTCGTGCTACCGTACAAGGTCGAGGTGTAAGAGCCAGAGTAGGTTGTTTTTTTTTTTTTTTTTTTTTAGGATAATAATGTGGGGGTTGGTGTTTTAGGGGTTTGTTACGTGCTCACGGAAGAGGTGGTTCTTTGGCTGTTTTTTGAAGATCCGGATCGAGGTCAAACATGAGTACTCATCGTGCTCATCATAGTACTCGTGTTTGTACTCATCAAACATGAGCACAGCTAAAAGGTCTCATTCACCGACAATCATCACTGTGAAAGACCGTACACAGCAATTTCACGTAACTGCGAAAAAGTCCAGAAAACGCCAGATTTTTGAAAAACGCCGCAGAAAAGCGAGTATTTTTGACTGCGAGGATCACAATTAAACTCCGCGAACGTCTCTATGGACTGATTAAGGATTATAGTGAGCTGTGATCTGCCTTTCTGTTCTTTTTATTCTGATGTCATATAACTACTACGCATTCACATACAAACCAGCACACCTGGATGTCTCTGGAGAGGTAGCGTGGTGGTGCAATGGGTAGCGTCCCTGATTCCACACTGAGCTCAGGAGCTCATGTTCTCCCCATCGCCATGCGTGTTTCCTCCTGGTCCTCTAGTTTATCTAGAGATCGGCTGTGCTAAATTGCTTCCAGGTATGAATGCGCATGTGTAATGGACCGGTGTTCGGTGTTCCCGCCTCACGCCGATGCGATGTATTCGGATAGTCTTTATACTGTCCAGTGATGGCAAAACTACAGCCGATGAAGCTGAACGCATGAACCGATGTTTGTTTTGTTGGTTTGTTTTTATTATTAAAATTGCCCGCTTGCCTGATCATTAGAGTTGTTGTGTAGTGAGGCTTTCCTCCCACGGTAAAGGCTTATGAAATCTATCTGTACTTGGATTGCTATTGCCTATCCAGTGCATGTCCTTTCATTCGTTTGGTGGGAAATCTGTAGCAGTGCCCTGGTGTGAAACATGTAAGTGCAGCCATGTGAATAGAAGCAGAGTAGGTTTCTGATGGTGCCAGTCTTTGTGCCAAGGTCAAGCTGGAGCAACACCTCAGGGGTTGGCAATAATGGAATTGGCAGCACAACAGCCGCCAGAATTGGCACTGCTATATTCCCTGGTTCTGGAACAGTTCTTTACAGGAAGTGGATCGAAGCATTAACGTCTCTGCCTCTGATTAAAAAAAAATAAAAAATAAATTATAGACCAGTGTGTATGATAAGGAAAATGGAAGAAGATGAATGTAAACATATCAGATTAAATTAGTGGCGTGAAAGCCAGATGTAGTCTTTGATATTGTTTGTGTGATTAAGGCATCCTATTTATACTCCAGCTTGATCCAATCAAAGAAAATAACGAGAAAAAGAGTCTCTACATTGACGCCATTTCCTGAATACATCTTGTCTTGGGTAAAAAAAAAAAAAAAAAAAAAAAAAAAAAAAATTTCTGTACTATTGTTAAGTAATTTTATTAAAATGCTGTCTTGTCTGTCAGTAATTTGATGCCCCTGATTATTTGTCCTTTATACAGTCTAGACCTTGCCGTGACCTTGAAAACAATGAGCTTTTCACTATCAGCTTTAATTTTAATTACAGAGGCTCTTGGGTCTTCTGTCACAGAAAGCAATTAGCTCAAGGTGTACAGAACGTTGTAATTCCCTGGGTGTTAATCAATAAGGCCCGGGTCAGCACCTTTAATCCCAAAGTAATAAAATTATTGACCTGAGGTGGATCCGAGGGACCGGAGAATAGTTTAATTGTCAAATTGTCCATTGTTCAACTACTCTTATGTATAATTCATTTAATGAGGTCTCTTAAGAAGATTAACGCACGAATGCGCGGTACGGTTCTGATTAGAAGAGCATATATTAAACTTTATGAAAATGACATAGACTTTAATAAAGGAAACTTTAATCAAAACGTTATTCGTATTTTCTATACGATTACTAGCGTTAATAACCTCAGGGTTGTTTATATTAGAGCATAGAAACAGAAATGAGCTCAAGAAACACTTTGGTAGAACACTTTGGTTATTGCAGCACAGTTTATTTATTGTTTTTTACATCTCCATCTGTTCATAGTGGGACCAGTGAGCATGATTCTTACTCTTTTACCTTCAATATTTGACGTTTCCGTGTTTTTTTGTTTTTTTTTTGAAGAGTTTGGTGACCTGGGACGGAGATATGAAGCTAAAATGTGTAAGAACGAGCTAAAATAGTAGCGTTGGGAACAGATTTCAGGCGGGAGGCCCGATTGAGGGTTTGACACTGATGGAGAGTTGTGACGGAAGATAAAAAGATATAAACTACACATGGATGGATGTACTTAATAAACTGGAAAGTGACTGCATATTGTAGTCGTATATATATATATATATATATATATATATATATATATATATATATATATATATATATATATATATATATATATAAAAGTGCAATGCATGTCATGTGTAAAAAAAAAAAAAAAAAGAAATATACGGTCATGTGAAAAAATAAGTACACCCCATGGAAATGGTTTATTTATTTATTTATTTATTTTTTTACATATTTGGAAAAGCAAACATTAGATCCTCTTTGAAACAGTGTCTATTAATAAAGTTGATATATTTGAACAAAACCAGAAGGAAGAATAGCTTTTTCAATCACTCATTCAACAGAATTATCAATAGATGCGATTTTCTTCTGCGGAGAAAGTAAGTACACCCTTGGAAGCTCAGAAGCTAGTATTGCCCCCTTTAGCAGAAATAACTTCTTGTAGGTGTTTTGCATACCTGTCCGTCAGTCTCTTCCATGCAATATTCTTTCCGTTGAATCAAAGATGTTTGAGTTTTTCCTTGCGTGTACTGCCCGTTTCACATCCCCGGATGTGAAGCTTGTGGGACGAATGTGTGTCTCCGTGTGATAGTTTACATGCGTGCACTCCATAGATCCAGCGAAATTTGTTTGAACAAAAAATAATAATCGCGCAAGTCCTGCGCACGTCTCTAGTTGAGATCAGTTCCGAGCATCACGAGTGATGTAGCTGAGGTTGAGGCACTGTCTGACGGTGCTGCCAAAGACGTGTGTTGTCGGCTGATTGGCATTTCCACATTGTCCGTAGTGTGTGAATATGTGCCCTACGATCTCTTGACACCACGCCTTGTGCCTGGAGTCCGCCGGGATAGGCTCCCGCCTCTCTGTGACCCTGTATAGGATAAGCGGTAAAGAAAATGGACGGATGGATATACAGTATATATATATATATTTTTTTTTTAAAAAAAAGAAAGAAAAAACCTTCTAGTTCAGACTGTACAGATACAGATCATTTACAACCCTAATACGATATACTGTCAACATTTTCACAGATATAAAACATCACAATTATATCGATGCTTGTTTTATGTACAGTCCACGTAGTGGTGGGTAACGTTTACGTACTGTATACTTTCATTCCATGTTAAAATATAGACAAGGCAAACTACCGGGATGTTTAAAGTGCTTACACGATTGGAGTCTTACTCAGTAACTGAACCTAAAGAACCAATGCGCAGTTACGTCTTGCGTCTCAGACACTCGCTATAATAAAACGTCCTCGATGTTGTTAGTCGTGAAACTAAATCAGGATTAATTGATCTCAACTTTTTATTTATCTCTTAAATCGTTTCAGTTCCAGTTTTTCTTCTAAACTGCATCATAAATACCAGTTGTCTGAGGCGCCATAACTGTTTCTCTCCATCTGTCTAACTCTCTCTCTCTCTCTCTCTTTTTTTTTTTACTGGCAGATGTTTCACGAGGACGCGTCTGGAGGATGGCAGCTTGTGGCGGTGGATGTTAATAAACCACATGGCCTTGCTCCCGCCTGCCTCCAGGTACCAGACATGCAAGTTGATGGCACTGACACCCCTGAACGTCAGCACACCCTCAGCATAGCCGCACTGACAGATCTAATGCCACGCCACACTGTGGGAGTGTATGATCTTAGCTGCAAGCCACTCCGACGCATTGAGTGCATTTAGATTTAGCTGGAAACATTTGATGGAGTATGAATAGGATGTAGAATTGGGTTGAAGACTTCAGTGGGTTTTTTTTCTTCTCCTTTCTCAGTGATTATTATTATTACTATTATTGGCTATATGTTATGCACACACAATGCATTTTCAAGAGTTTTTTTCCCCCTCCTCAAAAGTAAGCTTTGCCATCGTTTTACATTTGATCCAACAGCACATTTAATAGATCGCGACTCAGTCTGACGTGTCAGTGACAATATGTTTGTCTTTAAACCATTATAGTACTGTTCTAATGAGTACTATCTGAATGGCATTTGTGAGAGTGGGTATATGAGTAGAGCACATAAAGCTTTTTTTAATGGTTTCGGCTGTTCCGTGACTGATGGCAATGTAATATATAGGCCAGATCTGGCCAGGAGATTTGCCTTCATGGTTGAGTCACTCGCAGAAAAATAGCCGTGGGTGATCAGTTACGATGGACGATTAGTACAGCCGTCATTCTGACATAATTGATGAATAAAGCCATTCGT
This sequence comes from Ictalurus punctatus, assembly GCF_001660625.3. Classification (NCBI taxonomy): domain Eukaryota; kingdom Metazoa; phylum Chordata; class Actinopteri; order Siluriformes; family Ictaluridae; genus Ictalurus; species Ictalurus punctatus. The sequence continues at coordinate 1,977,341 of NC_030421.2, read as the reverse complement.
ATACAATATCAGATGGCTTTAAGAATGATGCTCGGAGCCCATAATGAATTAAGCTGTGGTGATCCTCAGTGTAATCGCTGGACACAGTCAAAAGGTAGGGTTTAAAAAAAAAAAAATAAAAATAGTAGCAGACTCTCTGATGGTGAAGAATGACATTCAGTGACATTTCTGGATCCTGACGACTTTGAAGAGATCCCATTAGTACAAGACAAGCTATTGTGCGTCCACCCAGAGAGCAGTAGAGCGAAGGGAGCGAGAGAGAGAGAAAGATAGAGAAAGAGGGCTGCTCAAGTGTCTGAAGGTGTAGTTCAATCACACTGACTTTCAGCACAATCCAACGGTCTGCGAACTGTGACTGGACAGACGCCGCAGACGGATGAACACTACGATGTCCGGTGTCTGGGCGAAAAGAAACGAGAGGACGCAAGGAAACAATCGCTTTAGCTTGTTTCCTCTCATGTGAAATGATGTCGCTGTCAAAAGCCGGAATCTTTCCACATCATTCGACTCACATCAGAGCTTTTATTCTGACACCGTGTCCGCGCACGCTACGCTACTGAAATGATTCTTTTTTCTTACTACGTTCCGCGTAGAGACCTAGCTGTTCAATCAATGCGCTAATGTCTTATTGGGTTTTATATTTATATATAAGTAGAGCTTTTATAATCATTCACCCGAATTGTTGGACACCTTAATTCTTTAATATGCACACTCTGTATTGTTGATGTGCATCAATATGCACAGAACTGTTGTGTTATCTTCACGAGTGGAATGATGTACAAGCATTTGAGACAGACTCCGTGCTGGTATGTGAGTGATTTTTTTTTCTCTCTCACTGAATGGAGGTCTTTAGCATACTCTCACTTCCTAGATTCTCAGATTTTTTAAATTTTTTTATGCAGAAACACCACCTGGTCTGGTGTCAACTCATTTACATGGAACTCTATCGTTGCACCAACCAGTCCATGATACTAAGAACAAGAAGTAAAGAAAATACTTATCTGCTTATCGCTGGCTCACAAAGTCCCAATAGGCCGGTGAATTTTTAGAGTAACTCTGTAATAGACGTTTGCGAGTCGACATCACGCAGCCATCCGGCGTACAGTCCAGCAGCTGGTTTAAAATGGCACTTTGTTTAGCTATGATCGATAAATTAGTGTGCTTTCCATACCCCAAAGCTTGCGTAGTGGCCCTTTACCTGTCTACTAGTTTCACGTGAAAAGTTCATGTGTGCTGCGATCCATCTCGCAGAAACTGAAGGTTTGAGTACTTCACACACTTCACATCTGTCAAAACTATCTCGAAACCACACGGAAACCCTGAAACTAGAGCAAGAGGTCGAAGCACTGGACAAGCAAGAGACGTTTTTCTTATTTTTCTCAGCCTTTGAATAGGAAACAAGATCACCGGTGCACATACGTTTGTGACGGACGGACATTATCGACTCCAGTATCCCTGTATCCCTCTCCCAGTCTTTACAACATACTGCATCTTACAGTAGAAATGATCCTGTAGGTCATAGACACCCTTTCTGCTATAGTTTGTGGATATTTATTAGATATCATTTGGAGTATTTGCTATGAAACAAGACCTTTGCAGCCACTAAGAATATTAATCTATGTCAATTTGATGCAAAGAATGCAAGACTGTGAATCTTTTTATTCACTGTCCTGTCCGCTCCTCCTCCTCTACTGAAAACCTTCATCGAGTGCGTGTATGGGGCAGCATGATTCCTGTCTCAGTGGGCCTCTTTGCTTGTTTCCGTTTTTGACCATTGATTATAATGATGACCCTATGGAAGCTACAGTCCCCTTCAAAACTATCGGAACGGCAGTGGAAGCTCAGTGGTTAAGACGTTGCGCTACTGATTGTCAGGTCGTGAGTTCAAACCCCAGCGCTGCCACTGCTGGGCCCTTGAGCAAGGCCCTTAACCTTCAGCTGCAGATATATACACGTAAGTGGCTCTGGATGAGGGCGTCTGCCGAACGTAAATATAATGGAACAGCAAGACCAATACATTTGGGTTTGAGATCAAAAGATGGATATGAGGTGAATGTTTAGGATTTAAGCTTTTATTTCCTGGCATTTCCATCTGGATGTGTTAAACGATATAAAACATCAAACCTTTTGTATCAGACCACCCAATTTCTAGGCGAGCAAAAGTATCGGAACAGATAAGTCTTGAAGTAAGTTCATTAAATAACACTTAAATAGATGCAATAACTGCATCAAGCCTGTGACTCATTGACATCACACGATTAATTTTGGATGCATTTCTCCGTAAATCGGCAGACAAAATCTTCCAGTAAACTTCTGAATTAACTCTGCTGCTACCGTCATGAGTTCCATCATCAATAAAGATTACTGAGTCTATTCCAGAAGCAGCCTTGCAAGCCCAAGCCATGACACTACCTCCACCATGTTCCACAGATGAGCTTGTAGTTTGTGGATCATGAGCAGATCCTTTCTTTGTCCACACATTGGCTTTTCCATCACTCTGGTAGAGGTTAGTCTTGGTTCCAGAACTTTTGTGGCTAATCTCTGTATTTATTTGCAATTTCTAGCGTTCTGATTCTTACTACTGATGAGTGGTTTTGCATCTTGTTGTATGGCCTCTATATTTATACTCGCCAAGTCTTCTTTGAACACCTGTAAGTCCCATGTTACAATATTTTTGCCCGACTACAAATCGGGTGGTCTGATAGACAATGTGATATGTTCTACATTGTTTAACACATCTACATATACAGTGCCCTGTACTAATATTGACATCCTTGGTAAATATAAGCAAAGAAGGCTCTGAAAAAATTATTCATTGTTTAAATTTTTTATCTTTTATTAAAAACAATTCATAATCTGGAGAGATTCTGTACGGAGGAACGCTCTCAGATCCCTCGCCATGTGTTCTCCAACCTCATCAGGCGTTATAGGAGAAGACTCAGAGCTGGTATCTTGGCAAAGGGAGGTAGTATTGACTAAAAGGGTGCCAATAATTGTTACACACCCATATTTAACAAACATTTTTTGTTGTGAACCTGTGTTGTGTTTGCAATTGTTTTGTATCCATGAGAGCAGAGTATTTTGGTGAACGTTTTGAACAAAAGATCAAAGGGCTAAACAATAATGACAATTTTCACAGCCTTCTTTGCTCATATTTACCAAGGGTGCCAATATTAATGGACGGCACCGTACATACCAGGATTTAAAAGCTGAGATTCTAAACTCTCTTCTCATACAATGCTGTGAAAAAGTATTTCTTCTGTATTTCTTCTTCGGATTTTTGTGTATATCTCGTACTAAATTGTTTCAGAAATGAAAACACATTATAAGATAAAACAAAGGCAACCCGAGTAAACAAAAAAAATGCGTTTTTTTAAGTAATGATGTTATTTATTGAAGCAAAAGCATTATCCAGTACAAATTGGGCCTGTGTGAAAATGTATTTGCCCCCGTAGTTACTAATTCCAAAAATCTATGAAACTTCATTCATAATGGGGTTCAGCTTGACTAGACACAACCGGGCCTGATTACTGCAAACCCTGTTCAAGCAAATCAACACTTAAATAGAACTTTTTAAACAGCATGAAGTTGGTTAAAAGGTTTTAATCTTACCCGTTAACACACTCATTACAGAAATGATGAGGAAGAAGGTGATTGAAATACATCAGTCTGGGAAGGGTTACAGAGCTATTTCAAAGGCTCCGGGACTCCAAAGAACCACAATGAGACCCAAACGTAAAAACTCGGCTCAGTAGTAAACCTTCCAGAAGTGTCCGACCTTCCAAATTCCTCCAAGAGCACAGCGACGACTCATCCGGGAAGTCACAAAAGAGCCAAGGACAACATCAACGCACCTACGTTCTCAGAAAGACACTGGGAGTCTTTTTTGGGAGAACGTTCTGTGGAGTGAGGAGTTGAAAGTGGAACTGTTTGGAAAACAGGAGTCCCGCTACATCTGGCGTAAATCGAACACCGAATTCCACAAAAAGAACATCGTATCTAAGGTCAGGCATGGTGGAGGAAGTGTGATGGTGTGGGGATGCTTTGCTGCTTCAGGGCCTCAGTCTACAACTAAAACAAATGAATTATCCTTGCCTTCCCAGTAGTTTTGGAGCGGACTGTAGATGGGGCAATGAGCATGCTTGTGCCGCATCTAGAAATCATCGGAACTTATATCTATAATAAAGCAACTTTTTTTTTTTTTTTTTTAAATCACATGCGGCAATTAGTATTCAGAATGTACAATACATGGAGTTATGAATGAGGACTTTATGAAGATTAGCATTTGTTTGTTGCTGCTCTTAAGTACTAGCAATAGGCTAGCCTGTGCAATAGGCTGTACTGACAGTCTTTATTAACTCACAAAAGTAACATTTAATATGGTACTTTCCATTCATATGCAGTGAGTTTGAAGAAAATCTGCTCCGTTCTGTTCCACGTGTGTGGATTGAGAGATTGAACTTCAGCTGTGAGATATCCTCATTCAGAGCCGAATTCTTCTGTAGCACTTGGTCATGTTTCATTAAACGGTTAATGTTAATGAGGTCTCCTTGTTCTCCTCTCCACAGGCCACACGGATGCATCGCCTTGCATTATAATATTAGAGAAAAAAAAAATTTCTAAGGTGTTTCTAGAAAAGTTGGTGATAAAGACCACTCTAGTCATCTAGGGTTTTGAACTTTTTTTTTTACTGAGTTTGCTGAAAGTCCACACTGTTCAAAAGTAGTCATGCGGATATTGTGGAAATCATAAATGCTTAATGGAGAAAGTGTTAGAATTTTAGATGTATTTGTACTAAAGTTAGCTGGTAGAGCTTAAGTGATTCAATATGCTTTTTTATGAGCTTCTGGTAATAAAACACAGTGGAGACTTTTGCCGTATTAGCACTACTAGACTATGTTTAACCAAACGTATTGTCAAAGACACGAGCAAGAGTTTTCGCTGGTATTTTTCTTTAACATCTTTCTACCAGGCCATAAATCCAAATGTCCATCGCCGCAGTCCTAATTAAAAGTATCTGGGAATTGTTCATACACAGTGTTCCTGGTTTTTGGTAGATGTTTTTCCTAGCTATATATATATATATATATATATATATATATATATATATATATATATATATATATAGTAACTTGTATTTGATAGAAAATACAAGTTGAAAAATGCAAGTCATAGAAACATGTTGTGTTATTAACATTAAAATGCTATCCAGTTGTGTATTTTTCTGTGGCGGCATCGTGTGAACTGACACTAGAGGTTTCGCAGGATTGTAGAGCAGTCACTTGTATCAGAGCCGCTCCTTGGTTAAAAATTCTTCCCATGCGCCAAAGACTTATCGAATCTTGGCACCTTCTGTTTGTGAACAGAGCAACAGCGTGTCAGTGAGAGGATGGAGAAATAGCGACGTGTCGACTGAATGGTTGCTGCAGAAACATGCTTGTTGTTACTGAATAATTTAATATTCATTTTAAACTGTTTTATTTTTTTATTTTTTTATTTTGCTACCTGGACAACTGGGTGCAGGCAAAACTGCTATGCCCAAAAAAAAAAAAAATGGCAGTAACATCTAACATCCGTGGTATAATAATACTTTGTAAACTGAAGAGAACGTATTGTAGTGCCACTATGCCATTGTAAAGCGAGCACTAAGGTTACGTTTAATGCCATGATTTTATTAGCGTGAATGTTTTCTGTTGAAGAGATGCGCCGACGTGTGTTATAACCGCAAGTCCGTTTGTGTTTCTTAGTGTTCACAGTCCAGCCAGTCTAGGTTCGCTGGCTAGTTCAGTTCTGTGGCGAACCACCAAGCCAATAAAAAAGCAAGTGGGTCAATCCATCTCAAATGACCCAGTAATTATAAAGTTCTGATTTTTTTGAGTGATTTCCACAATGCATTGGCAAAACCACCGTTGTTTTTTTATTTATTTTTTTAATACCTCCTGTACCAACATGATATGTCAGGATTCTTCAAATCTGGCCCTCAAGTTCCATTTCCCTGCAGGGGTTACCTCCAACCCTAATCAAACGCACCGGAACAAGCTAACCAAGGTCTTCAGGATTACTAGATAATTACAGGTAGGTTTGAAGTTTGGAGGTTGGAGCTGTACTCTGCAAATTATAGGTCTTATTTCTCTGAAAATTTCAGGTTCGTATCTGGTCCCCCACTAGAGATACTTAACCTGAAAGTGAGGGGGATTTTAAAATATCGCATTTTCTCGCCCTTATAAAAGATTAACAGACGTCTCAAACCCTATACTATAACACTATACTTACCCAGGTACCCCCTAAGAATCAAGACTGAGACTTGAATCCTTCCCATTAGAAATTGACCCGAAAAGTAGAACCGTGAGCAATCTGGAGCACTAATTTGGACTTAACTTCTAAGTCTAAGGAACAAGAATGTGCAAAGTGTTTTATATATATATATATGTATTTATATATATGTCCATGTACCTGTAATGTGCTGTAGAGATCAGTTTTTGTTCTCAGGAACTATAGTAGGACCCTCCTGAGTCGAGGTATTGAGGTTTTTATAAACAGCTGAATAACCAAAATTTGTTGTATGCCATGACACAAAGATGGCGGTTGTGGTTAAACTAAGTAAAAAAACCAAACTGGTGCTTTTTCAGTGCCAGTAAATAGAGGTAACCACTCAAATTTTTTTTTAGTAAAATTTAAAAAATCAAGCAATCTGTATTGGACCACTTGAGATGGAATGACCCGAGTGCATTGTTTTGATGATGCGTCCTGGTCGAGCTTCGTCCTCACCAGTGTCCAATGATGACTGACTCCTCATCATTTACTGCAGAGCACCAGTGTGTTTTTGAAACATCAGCGAGAAGAATGCTATTACCAGCTGACCTGAGGTGCTCTCACCTTTCTGTATTAAATACAGCTATACAAGTACTATATATCAATTCATTATGTTTCCCAGTTGCAGTATTTTGAAGTATTTTTCCCAATCGTGTTAGCAGTGCCCCGTCGCCGTACCGAGACTATTACTAGACGGCACTTTTCTGCTAATTTTAGCTATTCATTAGCTAGGAACACTTTCATTTAGTTATTATCCTTCCACCTCTCGGCCCAACCCCCTTTCCTTCTTCCCCATTGGTGCACACTAACAGCAAACGTCACGAATCCCTTTTCATCCACATGAGCTCCTGTCCAGGCTCAGCCCACGTCCGTCACCTAGCTGCGACAGTCAGGGGGGCAAATGGGAATTCCAGAGAACACTCGGCATTAATTAATCAGCCGATCTGAGCCCGAGCATGAATCACCATGCTCTAATAATGGCGCTGATAGGCAGAGGGATTTGAACCCTGCAAGCCTCCCACAGGATATTTGTAGCCTGAGCGCTTAATTAAACCATCTAACATAATTAAACAGTTACGACAGAAATACATGTGCCCTTTGTTTTACTAAAAATACCTGTGGTTTGAGTGCTTCGTTTTCATCTCATCCGCATGTGGCAGGAAATGAGTTTAGAAAGCCGATAAACAAAATATCGAAGAATAGTTCGAGCTGTGGGGTCATTTAAGCAAAAAGCGCATACAAAAATGGCTTTAGAGTCCTGTCGTGGTAATGAGCGGCATTAAGTAAAAATAAAAGACGGATGGGCGAGTAGCGATAATCCCCCCAAAACAAACCGAAGTTCATCTTTAAAAATTCTTTATGCTTTTTTTTCTTCTTCACTGGCCACCTGCTTCATACAGTTACGTAAGCACGCTTTTTCAACAGATTTTCTGATGACTTGGCTTTATGACTTCCTGATGACTTTCATTTGATGCTCCGTTTGTCTGAACAGAACGTCTTAGCCGTAGCAACAGCAGTTATCCTCGAATGTGTGTTCTTACTGTGGGGTTTCTAAGCATCGTTTGAATGTAAACGTGCACAGTGTGTTCCTCACAATCCTCATCATTCTGTTCCAGCTTAAGTTCTGTCTAACTATATAATATGCTTGTAGAGAGAATTTGTTGTGGCTATATAGGGGGCATGGCGGCTTAGTGGTTAGCGCGTTTGCTTCATACCGCCAGGGTTCGAATCTTGACTCCGCCTTGTGTGTCTCCCTGTGCTTCGGGGGTTTCTTCCGGGTACTTCGGTTTCCAAAGACACACGTTTTAGGCTGATCGGCATTTCCAAATTGTCTGTAGTGTGTAAATGTGTGTGATTGTGCCCTGCAACGGGTTGGTACCCCATCCAAGCTGTCCCCAGGCTTGTGCCCCAAGTTCCTTGGGACAGGAACCGTTATCCCCCGTGACCCTGTGTAGGATAATTCCTACGGAAAATGGACGGATGTATAAATATATATAAATATACTTTTCTTTTCTTTTTCTTTCTCTTTTTATTCCAGTGTTATCAGTCTACAGAAGTCCAGAAATGTTTCCATTTCTTTCCTTTTTTTTTTTTTTGTGGTCTCAAGATGACAAAAGTTATTTTCTCGAGATTCCGACTTATTTTTCTCGTTGTTCATGACAACAATACTAGCTAGTAGCATACTAGCACCGCATCACTGTGGCCTTCGGCACACCGTCATATATTGGCAAAATGGCGATTTTGCAGTAATTACGTCCTATTTCCAAAGATTTTGATCCACATTTGTCTTATGAGCCGCAAACCATTCGGACATTCATCATTATTAACTGACCACCTGTTCAGGATCACTATAGCGGCCGTGAGTCACATTTTCAAACGACGCACACTAATTCGGAAATCGCCTAGCGCCAACAATCATACAGCTGATAAATCGATACACAGACGTACCGCATCGATCCAGATGGGGAAATTTCGGAAAAATATCATCAAACTCAAGCTTGAGATCGAACTCGGAGCCGTGGAACTGTAAGGCGGTCATTCTGCTACTATTCTAGCTGCTTGTGTCGATCCCTGATTACTGATTAAAGTAAAAATGGATACCTAATCATGCATCGTGATCTTGAGAAGAAAACTTTTTCAGTTACATATTATCTTCATGTCTCTCACAAGAAAAATAAAATAACGCATGGCCTTTCTGGACTTCTGTATGAATCCCATTTTAGGGACATTATAATGATGTTAGATCAAGGTATCGACCTGGTCTGATATTGATCCGATTCTACATCTTTTTTGTAATCGAGTTGGCTCTCTGCAGTCGTCTGTTATTAAGCTACAGAAATGTGTATGATCGCATTGGAAAGCATGTAACCCCGATGATTAAGGCGAATATTGACTTACAGTTGGATTGGTACACCCCTTATATAAATGGAGACCGAGCCAATGATCTGTTTTATTGACAGAGTAGAGATCTGAGTGGCCTGAGAATTGGTGTAAACTAATTGCCCATCTCTTACTGCCAATTTACCCACGTACGTACTGCCAGTTTTGTCACACGGTGACTGCACCTTCATTCTACTGTAGTATCTCGTTCACACTGGATGCTTAACACATATTCTCAAGAGTAGACAAAAAAAAGCTCTGCAAATGTTTAAACGTTCAGTGTAGTCAGAGTTGGGCAAATAATAAACACATCAGCTAACCCAACGAGCAGCTGGACGCTCCAGTGTGCTGGCAAGTCCTGTGTGTTGATTAGAAATCTAACTGACTAGACTAAAAAATGGTAGCTAACGTAATGTTTGGTGAGCTAGTTGGCTAGTTAAGTGCATTATAATACGGACTAAGACGCACGAATGAGTTATAGACCCTAATTATCGCCTGATAAAATAGTGCAACGTTGACCTCGACAAAAAGACCCTGGTGAACATTTGGGCTGCGGTTCTCTTCTCGATTCACAAGTGAAATTATTATTTGAGTCGGGCTAGCGTCTTTATTTTCTCTCGAGGCGACTACATGTTGTGCTTGCAGGAGAGTTATATGTACTTTGTACTGCATTTTATCTCATATGATATATTATATTGTACTGCATCGCTTGTCCGACACAGGGTCGCGGGGAGCCTGGAGCCAATCCCAGGGGACGTGGGGCACAAGGCGGGGGACACCCTGGACGCGGTGCCAACTCATCTCAGGGCACATACTACAGACAATTTGGAAATGCCAATCAGCCTATACTACAAGTCTTTTTTTATGGGGAAACCGTAGTACCCGTAGGAAACCCCCCGAAGCATGGGGAGAATATGCAAGCTCCATGCACACAGGGCGGATGCGAGATTCCAACCCCCAAGGCAAACATGCTAACCGCTAAGCCACCGTACCACCCCCGCTAATAAAAAAAATAAAAAAACAGTTCTACTGACAGCCAGATCGCACCTGAGATGATGTGTGTAGTGTTGTGTAGCATGTGCTATTACAGCATCAAGCATTGGTACAGAGATGCAAAAGCCAGTAGGAAGTAGAGTCTGTTGAACCTAACTGTCCACTGGGAAATTACGAATAAAAAACCAATAGCCCGTCATGAAATCAGCTTGTCACACACTCCTAGGCTGGTGATTTATAGACCCCTGAATAGTTGTCATCTCCGAACGTTGAGGTCCTTCAAAATGCTTTAAATGAACTCAGTCTTGATTAAGCGCTTTGCAGAGATATTAAGCAGTATATTATATTTACTCTCTTTGGAACTGAGAGAGAATAAACCCGTAGGTAGCACAAGGAGATAAAGTTAAGACACAAAGAGCATGTGAAGTTCCATAGACATACAATAGAGGCTTGGATAACATGCCGCTGATAGAATACAAACTGGGAAAAGAAACCATCAGCCTCAGTGTAGAAGCTATTCAATTTATTCTGACATCCTCTTAATGCATTCATATGCCACCAGCAAAATCAGAGAAAGTAGGCCAGAGCACCTAGGTTGCGCTTGCAGTTCTAAGTGTTCGGCAGCTCTAGTCAGTAGAATAAAATGTGCGAGCGACGATCTCGCAAACCGCCGGAGACAACCGCATCCTACAGCACACAGGAGCCACGACAGCAGCTTTTCAACCTCCAGACCATGTTATTATTGTGACATCCATGTGAACTCGGACCCCGAGAAAATGGAGTCTGTCCTACATCCTCAGACAAACCGCCCCGTCCCCGTCCCGTCCCCCCCCACCCCACCCCCTTCGGGAGGCTGAGTGTCTGGGAGCTGAAAATGTCAAACTGCTTTGTCACATGACAAGCAGAACGACAAGCCAGACCAGACAATGGAACGGGGACAGGACGGCCATGCTCATTACCTGTGTGAATGTTTCTAAGAGGGCCTATTTTAGTGTAATGTTGAAATCATATACATCTAACGGATACAATCGAAACGGATGAGCGGATTTACAAACACGTCGTGTTTTGAAGAAGTAAACACTGATGGGACTACATCAATGGATCGTGTGGATCACGTAACGAACCTGGGCATTGATGATCAATACACGAGTCGGATCCTTTAAGTTGTGGTACTGTAGTATACGACAACAACAAAGGTTTATATGAGCCTTAAAATCAAGTCGTTTTTAAGTCTGAGAAGCGGTGAGGCTATGTGAAGATAAATTAGCAATTACAAAAGCCATTACATCTTATTTAACATACACAAGAGTGAGAGAACAGCTGCTTAAACGCCATTAAGTCTCATAGGCCAGATTAGTGAGTGAGTGTGTGTGTGTGTGTGTGTGTGTGTGTGTAAGTCCTGCGGCTCTGGAGCTCCACATGTGGCCCAGTCTGTCTGTTTTGCCCATGGGGGAAAGTGTCTCTTCTATCTCTTAATGTTAATGAAATTTCAACCAGTTCCAGCAGCTGGCATGATTGTTTTCTTTTACGTCTTTCCATGTCTCCTGCCTTGTACATACAGAATGCTTATTGCTTAATTACTTGCCTAATTACTGTGTAGCAACATCACGGTACCCTGTGTTACTAACGGCACATGCACTGTAAGATGAACAGGATTATCGTTTCACAGCACAGAAGAAAGGACGGCCATGCCCACCTTGTTTGATCCCAACAGATATACAGTGCAGGAAATATTTTATTGAACAGTGTATATCTGTACTTTTCGTCCGATTCGGAAATAACCGATAATGCTATGATACTGTAGCTTCAGGACGGCAGTCTTGCACTCAGGTCCCCATCAGTGAACAGTGGATTAGTTGAACATGTGAAACTATAATGAATTTCCTGGTTATACATTTGCACCTTTTCACCATGTACGGTGGTGCTTGAAAGTTTGCGAACCCTTTACAATTGTCTAATTCTGCATAAATATGAGCTAAAACATCATAAAATGTCCTAAAAGTAGATAAAGAGAACCCAATTAAACAAATCAGACAATAGTATTATACTTGGTTATTTATTTATTGAGGAAAGTTATCCAGTGTTGCATATCTGTGAGGGGTAAAAGTATGTGCACCTGTGTTTTCAGTATCCGGTGTGAGCCGCTTGTGCAGTAATAACTGCAGATAAACGTTTGGGGTAAGTGTTGATCGGTCCTGCAGATCGGCTCGGAGGAGTTTTATCCCGTTCCTCAGTACAGAACGGCTTCGACTCTGGGATGTTGGTGGGTTTCCTCACATGAACTGCTCGCTTCAGGTTCTTCCACAACATTTCTACTGGATTAAGGTCGGGACTTTGACTCGGACGTTCCAAAACATTACCTTTATTCTTCATGTGCTGCATGACCCACTTTCTCTTGAGATTCAAATCACGGACAGATTCACTGGTATGAAAGTGCATGCTTCTACAATCAGGACGAGAGTGCAGGAATTTGACCTGCATGGGAGGCAGACCTCTGCAAGTTTGAAGTTTGCCAATAAGCATACAGGCAAAGTCCAGGGCTTTTGGAGTAATGTGCTCTGGACAGACGAATCAAACAGAGATAGAGTAGTTTGGACACAGTAAGAGCAGACATGTTTGAGGCAGACCAAAGACAGCTTTTCAGGAGAAGCACCTCATACCAACTGTGAAGCACGGTGGTGGAAATGTTGTGGTTTGGGGTTACTTCGCTGCCTCAGGGACTGGACAGCTTGCATTCATTGATTCAACTGTGAATTCTGCATCACATCAAAGAGTGCTTGAAGATAATCTGAGACCATTTGTCCATCTGTGAGGCCATCTGACCTTTCAACAGGATAAGCCCAGATTTGTCGAAGCCTAGTCGAAGCCCAGATTTGAATCCCATCGAAATGTTATGAGGGGACGTGAAAAGAATATTACATGGAAGAGCGGTCAGGATTCCAGCAAGCCGACGTCAGAGACTGACGGACAGTTATGCAAAACACCTACAAGAAGTTATTTCTGCTGAAGGGAGCAATACTAGCTTCTGACGCCAAGGGTGTACTTACTTTTTCAACAGAAGAATGTTGCATCTATTCATATTTCTGTTGAATAAATGATTGAAAAAGCTATTTTTTCCCCGGTAATGTTCAAGTATATCAATGTTGTTAATAGGCACAGTTTCAAAGATGATCAAAAGTTCGCTTGTCCAAACGTGTCAGAAAGCCAACAATTTTCACGGGGTGTACTTATTTTCTCACATGACTGTACGTAGTGACCCCATTTTGAGTAATCCAATTATTGACTGCCTAAAGGCTGAGACTCGGAGAGCCGTGCTACACTGATTTCACACCCACTGCAAAATGAAGCTCTGTATGTTGACTGAATCAGAACAATCAGGAATCCTCTCCACTTCCTGGCTGTTGTTTTTTTTTTTTTCCCACCGTGTATTTTTTTTCTTGTATTTCTTCAGTCTACATTATATAAGATTGAGAAATAAGCTCCCTATAATATACTGCATATGTGTCTGTTTTTATTCCTCACAGAGTCTTAGTCAAGTCGAGTCGCTGTGTTTGTTCCAATTTCTCTCTTCCGCTCTTTGCAAATTTTTTTTTTTTTTTTTTTTTTTTAGATCCTCCCTCTCGTTCCTGTCAATTTATCCACCCACTTACAGTCTGTGGGGCTGCATTTGGACCGCCGTGTACAAGTGTCGCAGTTTATCCGTATTTTTCAACAGCACACTGTGCTCTACTCTGCTTTATAAACACGTTCGGGCTCCACTCGAGTGCAAAAACAAAGCTATACTCTATAGTTCACCTGATAACACTCAAAAATGTACGCTTCGCTCATGAATATTATCGGCTCTCTGTCTCTCTGTGAGTCCGTTTACTCCGTCTGTCTCGGTAATGAATGGGTCAGGATTGCTTTTCACACCCTGTGGTGTAGTTTGTGGAAAATTTAGCATCCTGCTGTTTTCTAGAGAAATCACAGTGCGTGGTCGCACTTTCACCTCGGCTTGGCTTTACGTCTCGGTGGAACGGTCGGAGAGGCTATTTTTCGAGTCCCTCAGCTTACTACATCTAAATTAGTGCTGTTGTTTGGTGTTGAAACCTATTCATTAATGCAAAATTGTGATCCTTGTTCGGTGCTCGCACGTAAAGCTACAGTCCTCATGGACGCTAGTATCCTGTATTAAAGAACGGGTTCAAGTTAGATAGTCTAGAAGTCGAAAACCGAAGTAGAAAGTATGTATAAGTGAAGTGAGAAATGTCTGTCTGTCTGTCTGTCTGTCTGTCTGTCTGTCCGTCTTCGGTAACTGCTGTAGTTTGGTCAGGGTCATTGTGAATCCGGAGCCTATCCCGGACTGGGCGCGTTCATGGGACGCCAGTCTACGGCTGGGCGATATATTGATATAACACCGATTATTGTGATAAATGATTACGTGATATCATTTTTTCTGAGATATCGTTGGTACGGTGATGTATTTTCATTTATTTATTTATTTATTTATTTATTTTACGTTTTTTTTTTTTAATCATTACGAAAATACATAGTACTGAACGGATGCCGTTGATTTGATGAAACTCAATCGGCTTTGTCTCTGTAGACATTAAAGAAAGGTATCGTCAAACTCCAGTTTAATGTTTTTTGTTTGTTTGTTTGTTTGTTTGTTTATTGTACTACTGTGTTGCAGACGGTTCTGCGAGCTAAATTATATATTGTGACACGCGTCACGTATCGTAGAAATGTCCTCGAGTATCGTGATATGATTGTTTTTGTCATATCGCCCAGCCCTACACCAGTCCATCGCAGGGCACCATAGACAAACACACGCACACACACACACACACACACACACACACACAACAGACTTCTTATCACTGTCATGGGCTGCAGACTGAGGCAGTCTGGGAGGACTGAGAGGCCACTGGCAGTGTCCACTCAATCCTGCTCTGTCCTGCTTGTGATTAATAGACTCTATTATGAAACAGCAGAGGATGATGGATCTGCCTCAATATGGCTGTTTTTGGACATCAGTGAGGAATAGTTCAGGCTGCCTTGTCATGACCAATGTGCATTTCAAGTGTTTTGCACTGTTATATTTTGGAAGGGTTTTAGGTTGTATGTCTGCATCAGGCGACCGTCTTTCCGAACATGTTTCCGTGCTTGGGGCAAAGGAATATTTTGCCATTATACGTTTCAATGAATTATGAGCTTTGTGTCACTTGAATGACCCGATGCAGTGAATTTTACGATGCTGCCTTCAACGCGAAAGCTTTCGTCCGCAGTGCCTGCATTTCAATCCCTGCAATTTGTGTTGCCAAGACTACAACTAGGACAAAAACACACACTTAATCCCAGTATCTTGGAGCAAAATGAACTGGTGTTCAGAGTGGTACACGGAGCCACCGTTCTGTTCCGAATGACCGAAACGGGACTCTCCGTCTGTCTCCGCAGCACCTGATGCGCTCGTCTATGTTCCACATGTTCATCTTGAGTATGGTGGCCATGGATGTGGTTGTGGCGTCCAGCAACTATTACAAGGGCAAGAACCATAAAAAGGACTACGATGAGTTCTACCTGGCCGAGGTAAGCCATTAAGCATTCAGCTTTCTATCCCAGCTATTCCATGTAGATAAATATCAAGAATAATGTTAATGATATTTAGAAGAATACGGTATAATGTCATAAACGTGACCGCATCGGTGTCATTTGGTACGTCCTATATTTATGTATTCAATTTTACAGACTTTTTCTGACCTGTCCTCACTGCATTCTGCCTTAAAAACAGAGATTAAATCAACTGAGGAGTAACAGCGTGGGTGTAAACAGCCTGTAGGCACACTCCAGTCTTGGGATTGGTTCTGAGCATGCGTACAAATGTGTGTGTGTGTGTGTGTGTGTGTGTTTATGGGCACGCGTGCTGTCTGTCACGTTCTGACTGTGCCATCAGTATGCAGGTGGCACGGTGGGGAACAAAGACGGATAGAGGAGTATGGCCGCCCGCCCACTCCCAGCTGAAAGGCAGAGATAAGGAGAGGAAAAGCATGAGGCATACTCATTGCCCAATTCCCAATTCATCTCACTACTAATCCAATTCACCTTTTCATCTGGATCTGAGGAGTCTGTAAAAGTGCTAGCTAATTTGGTCTGTTGTAATGACTTTTTATAATACGCGTGGCCGTCTGGGAAACTCATCGGATGTCGCTGTCGCTGAATTCCGGAAAACTGGCGGGAAAATACATCGCTATCTCTACTTTAAGAGGACATAGAAATATTTTTGCTAAACCGACATGGAAGGGTTTTTATTTAGGCTGTTTTTCCAAACGTACCTACCTGAAAAATTTCTAAAACCTTGAGAGTTAACTGCTTTACTCACGTAGCGAACGTCTCACTCCGGTCAGATGTTTGCATGGCTACATGCAGTAACGTCAACAACAACAACAACAACAACAACAACAAATCAATTTAACCAAATAGCGAGTATCAAATTGCCTACAATGCTCCTGCACCTTCATATCATCATCAAAACAGAGAAGAGCACTTAAACACTGTACAGATAACAGCGGAAAACGTTCTTACGTGCTTACATGGACTAATAAAACGATATTAATAAAAAGGAAATTTGTCCAATATAGTAGAATGTATGATTTCCCCGTTGATATCGGGGTGAGCAGAGATCAGTTGAGTAAAGAGACGACGGTGAAGCTCGTGTTTAAAATGCCTGCCCGTTTGAAATTTTTGTTTTCAACACAGCTGTGGTGCTGTTTCTCCTGCGATAAAAGCAGTGAGTGACTTCTGAGCTGTAGTCACGTACTGCTCTTATCACAGGAGACACAACACCACAGCTCTGTTTATGACATATTTGACGAAGGAAAAAAAAAAAAAAATTAGAGACCGAGACTCGAACCCTTCCCATTACAAACTGACCCTAAAAGTGGAACTGTGAGCAATCTTGTGCGTTACATTTGCACTTAAGTTCCAAGTCTAGGGAACAAGAATGTGCGAAATGTTTATATAGGTTCATGTACCATCGTCCCATGGCGCTAGGACCATCCTGAGCCGAGATATCGATGTTTCCGTGAACAGCTATACGGTATGACCTAAATTTGTTGTGCGCCATAACACAGAGACGGGCGTTGAAGTTAAACCGAGTAAAAAAATTTACATCTGGTGG
>NC_030421.2:1862500-1955000 GCF_001660625.3 Ictalurus punctatus | reverse complement strand
GCTTATAAGACCAGTCTGAATGATTCATTCACGAATAGAACCGATTCGATTCTCGAGTTCAACTCACTGATTCAGTGATCCTGTCACTGTTTTTGCTCATTTCCACATTTCTTTCTGGAGCTGCTGGTGTGTGAAACTTAATATTCACTCAATGAATAATAATAATAATAATAATAATAATAATAATAATAATAATAATAATAATAATAATGAAAAGATAATTGGGGCTATGTAGGCTCGGGGCTCAGAAACCCTTGCGGCTCCCCTGACTGTGTGTTCTGGATTATTATGCATAAACAAGAATAACTCATTCAGTGAGTCATGCTTTGAAACAGGAAGTGAGTCATTTGATTATTTGGTCTTTTTCTGTACAACATGTTCGTGTTATTTCTGTTTTTCAACCCCCCCCCCCCCCCCCCCTAATTTTTTTTTAAAAACAAAGCATATAATTGTTAAGAATGGTTAAGAGATTGTGATTCAGGACTGTGGATAAAAACATTCGTTTTATTTGAACTATTAGTAACGAGTTATCATTCTAAACATATATGAATGCTTGTTTTTAAGCCCCAAATAAGAAGAGTATTTGGTATTTGTATAAATCTTTTATTTTATTGCCCATAGCAAAGTCGCTATAATTTATTCAGTGTTTCACTGCTAAAGGTCAAACTAAGCCTTTGCCGTCTAATCATAAATATTGCTCCTCTTCTCTTTTAATATGTCTTCATGGAACCTAATTAGACCTTTGTGTGTTCTTCATGAGAATGAGAACCTTTGCAGATAATGATAAGGTAGACCTAAAAAAATCCCACTGGGTAATAAATAAACAATTTCTATCTGTACTTAAGTACTTAAGCAGATGTAAACAACAGTGAATCAGCTATGTTGCAGTTTTATTGAATAACTACTTCTCACATCGATGTGCATGTGGTATGCGCTAGGAGTTGCTTTTCCGAGACCCGGAGGAGAGGAATTCGGCTGGAAGAATCTACGAGGCAGCAGACTGCAATGGCTGGATCGATAGACATTCCCTTCTCTTGATCATGATGTATTGTTTACAGATTTGTTCACCTAAAGCAATTTGGAAATTGCTGAAATTGCAGAGGAATATAAAATGTTACTGTTTTAGAGGACAATGGAAACGATGTTTGCTCGTTTCATACCAATACATAATCAGTAATGTATATTGTTTCCAAAAGTTTTGGATGTTCCCATTTTTTCGTGAGTTTTTGTTTCATTTATTTCAAGGGGAATTCACCTGTGGTATTTTATGTTGTTGGGTTGTTGTTGTTGTTGTTGTTTTTTTGTGAAATACAGTGCACGTATTACCGGGTCCAAAAATGACCTGTCATAAGCTTTTATGGGGCATAGAATAAGACAGAAAAATTGCTTTTAGAAAGTAATATACACCAATCAGCCATAATATTAAAACCACCTGCCTAGTATTGTGTAGGTCCTCCTTGTGCCGCCAAAACAGCTCTGACCCGTCGAGGCGTGGACTCCACAAGACCTCTGATGGTGTGCTGTGATATCTGGCACCAAGACGTTAGCAGTAGATGCTATAAGCCGTGTAAATTGTGAGGTAGGGCCTCCATGGATCGGATTTGTTTGTCCAGAACATCCCAGAGAGGCTCGGCTGGATTGAGATCTGGGGAATTCGGAAGCCAAGTCTTTGTCAGGTTCCTCAAACCGTTCCTGAACAATTTTTTGCAGTGTGGTAGGACGCATTATCCTGCCATTACAGTAGGTAATGTCGTTGCTATAAAGGCATGGACGTGGTTTACAGCAATGTTTAGGCAGGTGGTAACTGTCAAAGTAACATCCACATGAATGCCAGGACCCAATGGTTCCCAGCAGAACATTGCCCAGAGCAATGGTGGGTCTGGGAGACGATAATAGAATAGGAAATTGTAGCCAATTTGACCCAGTTTGTTGTCCTGGGAAACAAGTCTGATATTGGACAGGTCTGTCATGGTGTTCCTCAGGGGTCTGTCCTGGGTACTATACTTTTTAGCATTTATATGCTTCCTTTAGGATAAATTATGAAGTAATATGGTCTAGGGTATCACTTCTATGCTGATGATGCCCAAATTTACATCAGCTCGAAGTCTGATCACCCACTCTCTCTGAGTGTTTGCAGGAAATCAGATTATGGATGCACCACAATTTATTTAAAAATCGAACTGTTCCAAGACAATAGTTCTTGTTAGCACACCAACAGCTACACATAAAGATCGAAATTTCAACTTGACCTTGGATAACAGTTTGGTATTGCCATCTTTTCAAGCTTGTAACCTTGGTGTTATTTTTGCTAATCAAAATCAGACAGTAGAACCGATAAAGAATAATTATTACGTATCATTAGCCAAACTGTTGACATTTACAGCAATACTGCATTGATTACAGAAAACTAATAACCACGGGAGGCAGGTGTATTTTGCATTTTAAAGTTGTTGTTCCACTTATGTCGCAAGACTGCATTTTAAAGGGAGAGACATGAAATAACTCAACTAAAGTTTTGATTTGATTGTCTGTCATTCCTGCAGGTGTTGAGAGTGGTACGTCTGATCAAGATCTCGCCTGCGCTGGAGGATTTTGTTTACAAGATCTTCGGTCCAGGAAAGAAGCTGGGAAGTCTGGTGGTGTTCACAGCGAGTCTGCTCATAGTCATGTCTGCCATCAGTCTACAGATGTTCTGCTTCGTGGAGGACTTGGACCGCTTCACTACCTTTCCACGGGTAAACTCTCACTCGCTGGATTGAAAAAGGAACAGGTTTTCATATTTCATCCTCATAAGAAATATATAGAAATATTTAAAAGTGGCTGTTAAGCCATCAGCATCAGTTCTGACACCATGAATGCTGGACTTGTTGCTCTTGGAAACACTGGGAACAAACACAGCCCGACACACTTTCCATCGACTTGACGATATTTAATCTGTCAGCAGAAGTAACGGCCCTTGCCAAGTTGTTGGATACTAAGTGCTCGTGAGATGGGCTCTCATTAGCCAGATCTTTTTTACTCTATTATTAGTGCAGATCCACTGATGCATGTTTGTGCTGGGACTTGGAAGGGTCTGCGTAAACAGATCCTGCTCATTTCCAAAGCTCCTTTCTAGGTGGCATGATAACTATTCATGATAATGATATTTGCACAGATTGCTCTCCAATAGACTGGTTGTAAAATTATCTTTATTTGACCTTTTTCTCTGCTGCCAATGTGACCAGGTTTTAAAGGCTACCTCAGGCCAGACAGACCTTTATTTGATTTCCAATGAAGAAGTGAATTTTGAGTGCCCTCTGTCTTTTGGTACATTCGGTGATCAGGAAGGATCTACTTCCTCTGTGATGTAGGCAGTACACTATTTTCATGACTTATTCTGTCTATTCACAATGTAAATATTTTATAGGATGATAATGTGAATCTGCAATGGAGCTGATTTTCTCCCTAAATTAGACATGGCCAATGCCCACCGTCTAGTTAGGACTCCCCTATGCCATGACAGCTACCAACCAGCGATGGCAACGGCTATCACATGCTTCCTCCAAGACATGTGAAGACACCTACGATCTGTTGCTCATGCAACATCAAGGGGCAGTGAGGAGGAAAGCACTTATCCGCCCACTTCCACATATATGAGCTCACAGACACCTATGTTTTGATAGTGTCACTGAGAGAGGAGAGAGTATGCCTCTTTTGAGAACACAGCCAATTTGGCTCCATTGGATTCCCGGGTACAGCTAGCTGTGGCATCATTGGGATTCAAATGTCCGGACGATACATGAACAGAGGAGCTGTTTTCTGACCCTCTGAGATGTTGAGGTCTTCCTTCTCATGTTTCAGGAATTAAGGTGTGAATGTCACAACTGAACTGAGGGAAGCATTATGAGTGCGTGCTGACTGATCACAACCATGTTCCTCTCCTGCAGGCCTTCATGTCCATGTTTCAGATCCTCACTCAGGAAGGTTGGGTGGACGTCATGGATCAAACCCTGGTAGCAGTGGGACTTATGTGGGCTCCAGTGGTGGCCATTTACTTCATTCTCTACCACCTGTTTGCCACTCTGGTAAAAAATTCTGCTCAGATTTGATCTGAAAAATAAATAAATATAACACATAAAATAGAGCATAATAGTGTATTCTATAGTATGCCATCATATAGTATATACAGAGGGGGAAATAAGTATTGGACGCAAGAAGTGTCTTGGAGCCGTCATTACAAACAAAGGCTTCTCCACTAAGTGTTAAATAAATTTCAGTTAACGTGTTCGGTACTTTTTTCCCGTGTCGTTCCTCTTTATTACACATAACTTCATTTATAGTCTTTAATGTTGTGAGTTCTTTATATTTCCAGATTTCTTGAGTTAATACTGATGCCTCGTGAAAATTTCATGTGAATAGCCTCAATGGAAATATATTTACTGAAACAAATGCTGACGTGCGTGCCCAGTACTCATCTCCCTCGCTGTAATATTTCAAAAATGCAAATGCTGTGTTATAAAATGTTGCAAATGTATATAAAATACACCACATTGTGGTGAGTGTTATACTGTTATACTGTCTGTGTTTGATTAGCAACCCATCGTGACCGTAATTGCCCGTCACAATGGCTCTGTTCGCATTTGACATTTGAAAAGCTGGAATGAGCGAAGAGCTGCCGTTTAAATCTGACATTTGAACGCGATCTTAACAGTAATGAGAACACAGCCGGCGCATGTAATCAAGCAACGGCTTAATTGTTTATTCGTCCCCTGTCAGATAAAGGGGGAAAAAAGCAGAAAAGGGAAAGAAGTCAAGACTGCATTAAAGAAAACACACACACACACACACAGATGTTTCATAAGCATAATGTCGATCAAAATCCCATTTATTTTCTCTACGCAAATTTATGGTCTTTGAAGGTGGAGTAACTAATGTTTCTGGTGTCGATATAACGTATAGAGTATGTATATAAAAACAACGTTAACTTATTAGGTCAGCCTGGCTCATCAGGTTGGCTGTATTTACGTCTATTTGGTGTCAGACTGACAATAGAAGTGACAAATCACTGGGATATGAGTCACAATACTGGACAGATAACGAGCAGCCCGGCACAATTAGAGTACTCGTACATACCTATGATATCTTCAGTGTTCAAACAGAATTAAAGTATAATAATATGATATTTCACTTTAATCATGGAAACCTCTTGATGAAATAATAAAAAAAAAAAACACCAAATCCACACATGGTGACTTTGAAATGAAATGCTTTCTCACATGCCATTGATGCCATTGATGGATTTTATTTTGATAGTCCTATTGTGAATATTCAAGTTTCTTTCTAAAGCTCTTGCCTGCTGTCTTCCAGATCCTGCTAAGTCTGTTTGTGGCTGTCATTCTGGACAATCTTGAGCTTGACGAGGACTTAAAAAAGCTAAAACAGGTAAGATGTTTCTTTTCAGAAATGATTTTCTTCATTTCACTAAAAGTTTGTAGAAATCTCTGCTGAAATTTCCGGAGCAATCTCAGCAGCTCGATACAGCATTCTAGTCTTTGCTGGAAAATCACAAGTTCAGTGGTTAAAAAAAAAAAAAAAGATTTCTGAATTGTAACTTAATCGTAGACCCTCTGTAATTCGTTTGCAGAAATGGGGTCAGTTTGTCAATGCTGCAATGATGGTGGCAGAGTAGCCCTACACAGGATTCAAAAACTTAAAGCATATAATATCAGATCTCTGACAGCATCCAAGGAAAAACTCCATTTCCCATGATCCTCAACAGTGCAACAGTGTTGAACTATCAGCCATCTCACATGATTCAGCACATGATACACATCCCTGTTCAGTCACCTGACTTCTAATAAAAACCCACATTATTGCAGTGACCTTCAGCCTTTAACTAACCCAGACTCATTCCTGTTTTGTTTTTTGTTTTTTTACTAGTGAGCCTTTTGATGTGTGCATTTGTTATTCCGGTTTTGATTCTGCTTTGTTGTGGTTTGTTGTGGTTCTCGTCTGAGTACCTGACCCTGTACTTGAATATCATTTCAGTTTTCGCCCTTTGAATTTGTCTTGGATCTGTTTGATAAAACCTTGCATTTGCATCTCACCCTGTCTGTGTCTGACCAAAGACTTCTCTGATGATGAATGCAGTGGGTTTTGAAGAACTACGTCAGGCATTGACTATTCATGGAAGTGTTGTTGAACAACAACCGAACTCTCAAGCCTTATCCAGCAGCTAGATCCCCCTTCAATCATAGCCAACCAGACATAGTCCATAGGCACTGTATTTCTCTGCTTAAGACCTCCCCACTGGTAAGATTGCTCAGTTGATCATCCAGTCCTATGATCATTTTGTCAGTGTCTTTTTCAACATTATTTGATCACTCTTTAAAGGCAAGGGAACCGAAGTACTTCTTATTAACCAAAAAACAAGGGATCAGAACTACTGCCAAATATGTGCTTGAATTCAGAATACTTACATCAGACAGCAGTTGGAACAAGCCGAATCTCATTGTTGTTTTTTGTCCGGGGTTCTGACAAGATGTCCTCAGATTTGGCATGGTGTGATAGCCACTCGACACTGGGCTCTGTCATAGATCTGGCGATTCGCCTAGACAGACTTCTGAAAGAGTGAATACAAGTGTCCTTTCCTAATCAGCACCTCCAAGATGAAACGCAGAATCCAGAGCCAATGCTTATCAGACACACTTGACTTACCCTGACAGACTGTCCACAGCACTGAGAGGACTGTTTCAACTGTGGAGGCGCCACCAATACAATTGCGCTTTGCCCAACATGCACCCAAGCATGAGAACTTCTTGAAAGAGCAAAGAGCCTGGTGTATCAAACAATATATTGAGTCGTAGACGTCTCCTCTTAACCCATTTGTTTTCAAAAGTCGTGATGCATCTTTTTTCCCGGTGCTCAAGACCTGTAGGAGAAGAAATCATCATCACCCATCTCACTCCATCGACGTGTTTAGCGACTGAAGTGCTGTTCATCATGAGAACATTGTATTATTGGTCATAGCCTGAGCAGAATCCCCTCATCTAGGACTTCTCTGAAAAAGAGATCGATGTATGGTCTTTATACCGGCTCTATTCTTCCATCAAAAATCCCTTCATCAATCTAGGTTTTAACTATTATTGAAAGGAAAATGCCATGAAAATGCCAGAATTTCCCCCAAGCTACACTGAGTACTAAAATGTGTTTAGCGAGGCCATATGTGTATAACAAGTCCATATGATTTTTCCATCTGTTGGTTGAAACTACCCTGCCTCATTCTTTAGTCTATCTGTTGTCCGCCATGAAGAAAAGAAAAAAAACCAGCAGAGACGTATAGATTGCCAAGACCTACAAACAAGGCTATACCAGACCATCCACTTCACCAGCATGCACTGGGGTTTTCTTCATGCAAAAAGGGTGTGGTCTTCACCCATGCATTGATTTTAAGGGGGTTAAGCCAAGTAACAGTCAAGTATCGAGATCTCTTACGCTTGGTCTCATCATCACTTGAACAGCTTCAATCAGCCTGTGCCAAACATGATCTCAGAAGCACAACACTTGATCATGTTTGAGGGTCCGCAGCATCCAGCTACCATAACTGATGTACCTTCTATTATCTGTAAAAATTTCATAACTTGGACCCACTCTTTATTGGCCACAGGACATCCTGGTATGAAGAAAACCCACCAGCCCCTCAACATCAGTTGCTGATGGGAGACCAGTCACAGACATTAAAATGATTGTAAAGTCATGTCCTACTCACGCTCAAGCCAAAATCTCCAGAACTCATTTTTTCATCTCCAAATGCTGAAAAAGCCGAACCGCTGACGGTAAGGACGGCCTCGATAAACACGAGGTCACTATCTAACAAATCGTTCATCTTAAATGACTTCTTCATCTCGAACTCGCTTGACCTTTTATTTGTGACTGAAACATGGCTCAAATCGGGTGAATTATCATCTCTTGGTGAACTTTCTCCTCCGGAGTGCTTTCTTTAGCACTCCAAGACTTTCTGGACATGGTGAGGGTGTTCCTATTGTTTTAAAAAAAAAAAACTATTTTAAAAACAAAAAAACTACATACGGATGTGTATTCCAGTTTTGTGGTACTGTACAGCTAATGACGGTCGACATAAGGGGTCCTGTATTATGTGCACTGATTTACAGAAATGTAACAAGGAGTTTATTTTATTCCTCTTTAATATTGTGTCTCGTTGAGATAGACTGTTGATTCTTGGAGACTTTAATGTTCACTTTTGTTGTCTTTCTAAACCTTTGGCGAAAGAGTTTTTATGCCTCAGTGAATCTCTGAATCTCTCATGATTAGTTTTCAGCCCTACTCATAATTTGGGGCACACAGTGGATTTGGTGTTGTCACATGGTTTTCCCATAATAAATCTGAGAGTGATTGATGCTGCTATTTCAGACCATTTGCCAATTGTGTTTGAATCTGTCGGTGTTTCTTGCTCTCAGTCTGTGAGTTATTCTCGATTCATTCAACCTTCTACTGCCGGTTTATTTCCAGAGTACTATCGAGCTAACTTTGTGGATGCTGTATTCTTTGAAAAATCAAACATGGTGGAGGTTTTTACTAAATCCTGCTCCGTTTTGATCAACTCTGTTGCTCCCCCTAAGCCCAGGAAAGCTAAGGGAAAGGGCACCGCTCAGCCTTGGTGAAATGATAACACCCGCTCTCTTAGACAAGAGGGCCGTAAATCTGAGCGAAAGTGGAAAAGAGACGCTCCACGTCTCGTACGAATGTTTAACTGCATGCTTAAGCAGTTACCAAAGTTTAGTGAAAGAGGCTAAGTCTAAATTCCTCTCCAAACTCATCACTGAAAATGCTAACCGGCAGAGAATTCTGTTTAAGACAACTGATTCAGTGCTAAATCCCTTATCAGCCCATTTCTTGTTCCATCTTGGGAAACCTGTGAGAAAAAGTTTTTGATACTAAGGTCTTGGAGATCAAGGCTTCCATTAAGGCATCCATTAAGCCGTCAACATATGATCCTTCTTAGATTTGTTCACCGACAGATTCGCTAACTTGTTTTCATCCAGTCACCTCTGCTCAGCTAGCTGATATTGTTTCCAAGGCTAAATGCTCCAGTGAGTCAGATGTCATCCCAACTCATCTTTTCAAGGAAGCGTTTGAAACCTTGAGCCAAGATGTAACAGCTCTCTAGCAAATGGAGTTGTACATCTCCAAATTTCCTTTTATTTATTTCAAAGCCTTTAGAGAGAGTTGTGTGTTGTCAGTTGAGTTCCTATATCAGTATGTCCAAAATTTTAGATACATTTCAGTCGGGTTTTAGATCGATGTAGAGTACGGAAACTGCACCGATGAAGGTCAGTAATGACCCATTGCAAGCTCTCAATACTGGACCGCGTGTTGTCCTTGTCTTGTTGGATCTAAGCGCAGCATTTGATACACTCGATTGTAGTATTCTGTTACATGGGATAGAAAATGTAGTGGGTCGCCCTGCAGTGGTTGGCCTCTTACATCAAAGACTGAAACTTCTCAGTGAGACTGGAAAGTTTTCTTCTTCGTCGCTTGTTTTTGCTGAACAAATCAATGCATCGATTCCTTACTCTCCCCAAAGAGCACTTCGGTCATGGAATCAGCTTCTCTTAACTGACCCACGTTGTCACTGTAAATCTAAGGGCGTTCGGGCCTAAATGTTGGACCAGTCTGCCCTTAAATCTGAGGTCTGCTCCTTCACTAGCCAGTTTTAAATTGGGTCTTAAATCTTATTTGTTCTCTTATTTGTTAGATTAAGAGTAGTCTAAGGGTTTTATGTTGAAGTTTTCTGATTGTATTCTGTTTAATGTGTTTATATTTTGTACGCTGCATGCGTTCTTTTAATGCTTTGAATTTTTAATGCTTTAAATTCTTTTTCTATTCGCAACGTTTTACGGTTCAGCGCTTTGGTGCAAGTCTGTTGCTTTTAAATGTGCTCTAGAAATAAATTTTGACTTGACTAACTCAGCCTGCTGGAAAACTGCCACCTCTGCTCAGTCCTCTATGTCCCAAGTCACATCTAGCCAGAGACTTTATTATAGATTTACCACCCTCGCTTAATATGACTACGTTTCTTCATCAAAGATTCCCTTTGTCTAATTCCCCTCCCGGCGTTATCCACGGCGTTGAGAACAGCAGAGCGCTTGTTTAAACACATATTCAGACACTTTGGAATGCCTGAGGCCATAAAACTATATTCACAATTGGCAATTTAAGTACAAAAGTTTTGCCAGTATTTATGTGAGGAAAGTTATTCATTGTCGAGTTATGTATATGCTTTAGTCAGTTTTCTGAGCATGCCATTCATTGACCTGGATGTGGTTCACACATCCAAGGTTGTCTGAATTTTCTCGAGTCGAAGCATCTAAGAGAGGGGTTTTCATAAACGTCTAGACCATCTGCTTTAAACATGAGCACATGCATTTAAACCCAAAAGCATAGAAAATGCAGACTGAAGAATGCCGACTGAAGAAAAAATTCCCCCCCTCTGCTGTTTAATGTAATACAGTATAATAAAATCAGGATTCGGTTTAACAAGTTGATCCAACACATCCAGTTGCTGATTATGCATTTTACTTTTTATCCTGTGTAATTGTGTACACAGATTAATGCTAAATTGAGCTTAATGCAAAATCTTGATATTGTAATGTGTGCACAATACATTTTAACGTGCTTTTAATTCACCATTTTGACTAGCTGAATTAATAAAGTTGTCATATCACTGCAAACCAGTGACTACATCTTCCATCCGTTTGCTCTGCGGCCTACAAACATGGCCGCCGTGGACTGCAATTCCCAGAACTGTCATTCTAATCACACACACACCTGTTTCCAATCTCACACACAATAAAAGAGACTGTCCGAAGACTAAGTCTTTGTTTGTTTATCCTGGTTTTGACGTTGTTCTTGTTCTCGACCTCGTCTTTTGGCCTTGCCTTGTTTGGACTGTTTGCCCATCGCCTGACCCATTGCCTGTTTTTGACCACGCTATTGTCTCATGATTTGGATTTGTCTGCCTGCCTCTCTCTGATACAAGCTCTTACCCGCACTTGCTTCCGTCCTAACCTCCATTATGTTCCAAAAGTAATGCCAGTGATTTTGTTCGTTCGATGTGCTCTTCTGTAAACAGAACATGCTGAGGGTTTATAGGCTGCTAGGTTTACAGCGCACTTTAAGTCAATTCATAACGTTATGCAATAAAATTAGATCATCCCGACGAGCAATTTCTCCAATTAAGATGCTGTTTCCATCAATCCCATCTGTGATTTAAAAAAAAGAAAGAAAATGCTTTATGGATTTTGAAAAATGATGATGCTATTATTTACTGTAGTTAATAGTGTTTTAATGATGTATTTAATAACGGGCTCAAATATCATTCCATAGGTTTATGAATGTATTTACTGCCCAATACATCAATTTAGATACAAGATATTGTGGTTACATCAAACTGTCAGAAAGTGGTGCTGGACTTGCCCTTCGCTTAGTCTGATATCACTTAGAAATAAATACACTTTCAGTCCAGGTCAGGTCAGAATTGCATTTAATTGAGACACAGCTCTGTTTTAGGCAAATCTCACCCCGTGTGCACCTCTCGCACAACTCTCTGAACATCGCATAAGTCAGTAGTTACATCTGATGTCTGACTACTACGTGCACATAGCTTACCTCTGAATAAAGCCTATAGTGTCTGATACAGGCTCCTCATTTTACCCACAAATCTGCTGACAAACGTTTTTGTTTTTTTGTGTTTTTTTAAATGTTCTGGACTAGGACGTCTGCCAAATGTCATAAATGTAAATGAGATATCACAAAGTATGTTGGAGCAAATGCTGTTCTAAAGTTAGTATTGCTGGTATGGTTTAGACTGGCTTCTGAAATAGATGTTTACAGAATTGTAAGCCTGGGTGGTTTTGACACAGCAGGAGGGAATGGGTGCAAATCCCTGTAGGTTTGAAGTATGCTTTCCCGAAAAGGAATGAAAAGATCTGATAGATCTCATCAAATAAACGCATTGTGGAGTTGTGCTCGCTTTATTTTCGGTATCTGCTGCACAGGTAACCATGACTCATCGGTTCATTAATGCTGGAAAACATGACCTGATTCGGATCCTTGGCTACACGTGCTGAGATGTTGGCAGTGCTCAGTGTGTGAATGTTAATAAGATCGATGCCGATGAACTTACACTACCATGGCCAAAAACTGTGGGGAATGGCTTTCGAATGATGGCTCACTAGATTTCATTCATTCTCTGGCATGCTTTCAGCATCTAGACATGTCCAGATCAGTTCTGCCTTAGCCACAGCTGAAGGATCTGCTACTCAGGCAGTAAAATTGCTTATTTTCTAGGTGCTTCCAGCATAGATGGGGGCAAACCTAAAATAGCCTGCTAGATTATGATTGCTCTCCAAGTATACAGAGAAAGGGGAGCTTTTGTAAACAGTTAGTTTCAAAGCAATTCAAAGACCGACCTTGACTCTAGTAAGACTAGTTCATCCTGATGTGGAACAAATAAGGCTGAGATGGGTTTTGTCCTTTTGTATCTCATTGTTGATTTGGTGGCTGTGTGGCAGCTCTTTGGGTTTCTCTGAAGGTTTTTTGTAGCTTTCACTGAACAGATTGCTGTCCCCTGTGATAATGTCATCAGTAATTGCTTTTGAAGGGTTTTTGACCCCCTGCTCTTTCAACCATGAAGCTGTTGAAGTCGGTAACAGAAGTATGGTCTGAGTCATGCAATGTTTGGAAGATGCTATGTTTTACGCAAATAATTGCATGGTTTAATTGTAGTTACGATAGTATAGGGCGATTCCAATGTAGCCTAGGCCCACAGGCAAAACAGGACAGTTGTCACATCATCAATCATCTTACAGATGTGTCCTTTAAGAATGCGTGTTTTTTCACTCAATTGGTCACGTGTGTTTACGCCGCACCCAGCAGGTTCTTAGAATTTCAATTCATTTGTTGTGCTTCATACAATAAGCACATGGAATAAAATACTGTAGCTGAACACATAGTACACTAAAAAATGTAGACCGTTATATTTAAGGAAAAATATTACGTATGGGTTACATGCAGATATCACGTTTCTCCTGAAATCTTATGCTAAACCTAATTTAAACAAGTTTCGAATTACAAGATTCAATTATACAAGTCACGTAGTACAGGTACAATATCTATAGTATTTAAATTAACGTAGCTACACCAGATGTGCTAGAATAACACAGCGGTAAAGACTGGGGTGTAGTACACCAGCAACCGGGGTTCGTGCTTCAGCTCAGTTGGGCGTTTTGATTTAATACATGTTTTTTTTTCCAGTGTAGAAAGTTGATTCATATCGATTACGTATGTGTAAATATGAATGTCCTTCCTCAAAGTAGTGTTGAATGAATTCAATCTTCTCCGTTCTTGCCAATGGAATACTTTTGTTCTTTTCTTAGATTTAAAGTTTCACTATTAAAATAAAACTGGTTTAAAGTGAGCACAGAAATCCACACACTGAAAAAAAAAACCTCGTTAAATTTACTTCATTCAAATGCGTACGTCGGTTGCACGTGATTGAATTGAGGTACATTATTATAATTTGTTTTGGTACGTCAAACACGGTTTGATCATATATTTTGAATCTGTAATGATCGTGAAAATAAATTAGCTGTGGTTATTATTGGCACCTTTTATCAATATGACATGCAGTGTATGATATTTGACACATGGGGACGCTATATAATAATAGTATTTATTTATTTTTTTTACATTGATGGTTTCTTAAGTTTTTTCCCTTCTAGACTATAACAGAGTTGAGCCACTCCCTGTAATTCAAGTCTTTCAAGGTTGGAAACATGTGTGAAGGATCCTGGACCTGCACTTTTTTTATGCAGAACATTTCAAGCTCTTTTATATTCTCAGGTTTGGGAGCTGTCGTCTTTTGTTTTTTGAATCCAGAGAAAGAGATTTTCACTACAAAACCCAGACTGTAGTTTTTTTTGTTGTTGTTTATTTGCATTTATGCTTGGGGTCATTCATATTCCTTTACCACCTAGCAAGCATTATGGCATTATGTTTTTGGGTTGTCTGTACGTCTGTGGGTCCGCCCGAGATTCTTGCTATTGTCTTAAAAAGGAGTGGTTAAATATTTGTAAGATTTATATGGAATTATCATTATAACCAGGAGATTTTGGAATGGATACAGGTAGGGTCAAATGTCTGAAATAATTTTTCTTCAATATCTTCCTTTCTGTTTGAATAATATTTTAAATGTATTTGAGGCATACAAATTAGCAACAGGAAGGATTGTTAGCAGTGGAGGCATTACCGTCTATACCACTGGCGTCAAGTTCTACTTCTTGAACGATCTATCTATGGCCAAGCCTTAGTGTCCTAACTGAAGTAACCTTGTTTTGAGCTGGAACTTATGATTCCTACGTCATGTCCTGGAAAGTAGGATTCATGATGCCATCGATCATTTTTTGGTCACAAGACCAAAAAAAAAAAACAGTATACAATATATTACAGTGGCTCTTTCTTTCTTCCATATATTCAACTACAACTGAAGGAAAATATCAAGACTATACAGTAATTTACACAAACAGACTAAAGCAGAGGTCACCAACCCTGTTCCTGGAGATCTACCTTAATGAAGACTTTAGCTCCATCCATAATCGTGCCCACATGACCATCTAATCATTGCCTTAAGAAGTTCTTGATCAACGAAAACAAGTGTGTTAGATTTTGGTTGGAGGTAAAACCTGCATGAAGGTAGATCTCGCTCAAGGACGAGGGCTGATGACCACTGGACTAAAGTAAAAGATTTGACCTTTCTATTTTTTTTTCCTTCTCAAGCTTGCAATACACAGCTCCTGTTTTTATTTATTTTATTTTTATATATATATATATAATTGGTGCAAGTATGCAAGTAGGGGCTGTGAGGCATGTAGGAATATTATTGCCCATGCCCTCTGCCTCCACCCTCTTGTTTAAAGAACGTTCTAATATGACAGAACTAAGTGGAGACAATATCATTTCAATTTGATTGATAGTCGAGCCATGGCAGAGTTTGGAGAATTTGTAAGCCAGGCTGTTACAGGATTGTTTCTCGTGAATGGTTCGTACAGATTCTTCAAATAGGATTGACATTTTCATTTCAGTGGAATGATTCATTGCGGCAGAGGATAGTCAGTGTATGGAAGAACCTGGGTTGCTTGCTACTGTTCTTTCTGGCTGAGGAAACAGATTTCTTCATCACTGCATAGAGAAAGCTGCGTTTTTTTTTCTTCCAGGTGTCAGACATTCTACATCGACTCATCTCGGTCCTGTATTATGCTAAAACTCTTAAAGGAAAACCAACAAATTGTCATGTTTAACGTAGAACAATTCAGCTCATACACCATGTAGATTCTTCTCTCTGTTTCTCTCTCTCTGACCTTGCCTTTTCATGCCTCCCATGAGCATCACTGTTGAGCCATGTGTGGCAGTGTTCTTAGATCCCCTCACAGATGGAGTTGTTCAAATACCAGCCATGTCTCCATGGAGTGAGAGAAACAAAACGCTCCCAGCTATTGCTCACAGTTTAGATATGTTTGTGTTCAAAGCGAAGGGTTTATTTTGTGGCATATTGCTACAAGGATGACTAAGAGGCATTCCCAATACTCACTGATCATGTAATATGGCTTTTTCTGGTGCTGTTTTTTTATTCGTCTGGAAGCTTGCATGACCCACATATTGCTAATAACTGTTTTCCAGATCTCTCGGAGATGCTCCTAGAGTAGCTGTTAGTGCTTTGGGATAGGTTTGATTACTCCTGTTTTAGGAAAATGTAGTGAACGTTTGTCCTGAAGAGCGATTTCACTGCAAGCTGGTGATTCACGCGTGAATTCCTTATTGCTAAAAGTAATTACTGTTAGTCAGTTGTGGATCGTTCCACTGTAGTGTTACAGATTTGACTAATTACAGTTGTAACTTCTTCATGTTGTTTGGTTGAATAGTAATACTGTGTCATGGGTGTGCAGCGGGTAGCATTGTGGTCTCACAGCTGTTCGTTCTTGAGCTGTTCTTG
Source organism: Ictalurus punctatus (assembly GCF_001660625.3). Taxonomy (NCBI): domain Eukaryota; kingdom Metazoa; phylum Chordata; class Actinopteri; order Siluriformes; family Ictaluridae; genus Ictalurus; species Ictalurus punctatus. The sequence continues at coordinate 1,938,952 of NC_030421.2, read as the reverse complement.
TTGTTATGGCGCTTTGCATGTTTTCACAGTGTCCTCACGGGTTTCCTCTGAGTTGCCCAGTTTCCTCCAACCTCCCAAAACAAGCCTTAGGCAGATTGACTACACAAAATGCATGTGCATGTGTGTGTTTGGAGCCCTGCAGTGGACTTCAGGGGTATTCCTGCCTCATGCCTGATGTTTCCAGGATAGGCTTCGGATCCACCATGAGGATGAATGAATGAATAACGAACATCCATATTTACATTTAAATTTATGGCATTTGGCAGACGCCCTTATCCAGAACGACTTGTATTTTATCTCATTTATACAACTGAGCGATTGAGGGTTAAGGGCCTTGCTCAAGGGCCCAACAGTGGTAGCTTGGCAGTGCTGGGGCTTGAACTCCTGACCTTCTGATCAGTCACCCAGAGCGTTTAACCACTGACAGGGTTCATACAAGGTGCTTGGAGCGCTTGAATTGAGCTTTTTGTTATTTAAATACTGGAAAACCTTGAAAGTAGCCTTTTTTTTTATCTAGCGGTCCTTAAAAAGTATTTGAATTATAAAAAAAAAAATCAATAAATACGAAATCGCTAAAAACTTTAAAGTGTTTATTTTCGATAGCACACGAATGCATCCTTTCACTCAAAATATGACACCCTGCTGCAGTTCTTCCCCCTCCCCCCTCCTCCTCCCCTGCAATTTACTCTCTTATTTTTACAGAGACAGCTCCGGTCCACTTTTAAGACCCTTTTAGCGATTTTCTTTAAAAAAAAAAAAAGCACCTAGCGGCAAATCTATCGACTTTTTGGGCAAACCTTGCCAACTTTCCGTACAAGAGAGTGTCCAGTAGTGCCCTTTTCCCCCGCAGGTACACCTCTCTCTCTCTCTCTCTTTCTGAGTGATCATTTTACACATAAATATAGCTGAAATCACAGCACACCCAATGTCTTTAACTTATGTGTATGGGGATTTTGTCAGACGACGTCTTGGTTATAAATAAGGATTGTACCGGTGCAGAGCAGCAGCTTAGAAGTGACTGCTGGTTAACACGTGGTCTCTTAACGGGCCGCGTTACAGTTACAGTTTCATACTCGTTCCGTTGTCTGACAACAGAAACAGAAAAATATGTAAATGAGAACAGCTTTATTGGGAAACTGGCTGTAATAAAATACAGCATGTGAGCACACAGAGTAACAGAGAAGCAAACAGATGGAAAGGGCCGACACTAGACAGAATGCAAATACGACGCGATGATGTAATGAATATGCTAATTAGCGCATGACATCATCTAGCGACATTTAGCGACTTTCCACTGAAAGTTGTTGGCAACAACGCTCCAGTCACTCACCTGGAGTACACTGACGTTATGGTGAAGACAAAGCAACGCCTGGGAAATCCATCACCGTATAAAAATTGGTTGTTTTATTATTAGTGTTATTATTATTATTATTATTATTATTATTATTATTATTATGCATTTTTTTGGAATTTAAAAAGAAAAAAATTAAGGAAAAGTTTGAATGACATCTCTTGTGTGGGGTACGGTGGCTTAGTGGTTATTTCACACCTCCAGGGTTGGGTGTTCGATTGCCACCCTGTGTGTGCGGAGCTGGCCTGTTCTCCGCGTGCTTCGGGGGTTTCCTCCGGGTACTCCGGTTTCCTCCCCCAGTCCAAAGACATGCGTTGTAGGCTGATTGGCATCACTAAATTGTCCATAGTGTGTGAATGGGTGTCTGAATGTGTGTGTGATTGGCACCCTCTCGTGCCCTGAGTCCCCTGGGATAGGCTCCAGGTTCCTCGTGACCCTGAAGGATGAGTGGTACAGAAAATGGATGGATGGATGGATGGATGGATGGATGGATGGACACCTCTTGTATAGTCCTTGAAAACAAAACAAAAAGTCTTGGAATTTCATTATGAAGAATCTGTACGAACCCTGATATTAGTCTGTATGCTCCAGGTACTAGCATAATGAAGATTTCTGGTAATATGGTGAACCTGGGAGCAATTTCCTTGGCTTGCTGTTCACGTGAATGTCATTTAATATCAGCCACATACATGATACACTGTTTAAAGTGCAGTAACAGTATCTGTTATTATTCCATAAAGATTTGGAGCGCTACACCCGCGTTTATCAGACTTGCCTGATTATGCGCAACAGCCTTTTTGCCTGACTCATTCAAGTTTACTTGCAATATTAATAACAATAGATCAAAATAACCCCATTCAGTATGCAGTGTCAGAAATGTGCACCTCATGGAGGTCCATTTGTGTGATAACATTCATCATTATTTGTGAACTGTAACGCATGTCTTCATGGACAGGACTTGCATCTTTCAGTGTGGACAGCTGATTTGTCTTGATTCAAAACCCATTTCAAAGCCATGGCCACAAACGACCAAAGCGTCCACGGCCTAGTCTTCAACTGATGGATTAGATATGGATCTGATGCTTTCTTTCTGCTATGGGCGTATCGTGCAGTCCCGAAGCGAGCACGGCACTTTAATCCGAATCGTAGCGATGTCATCGGTTCTCCAGAACCGTACTTGTATCTCGTCCTCCCGAGTAGACGCTTGCCTTTACAGCATGCAAGCATTGCAAACCGCTGAGAAGAACAAGAAATATTAGAAGTAATAAGGAAATTAGGATAAGGAAATAAGGAGCGCTGTTATCGGGGCGGCAAGATTCATCTCTGAAATGACCTGCTTCTTTAATACGGCGTCTTTTTCGGTCGTACCATCTTAGGATGTCGATTCAGATTGTTAGCTGGCGTGGCCGGCACCTGCACGCACGCCGAAGGATCATTAGCAATTAAAGGCGACAGGATAAACGGAGGTAGCGCTAATGAATACCCGGTGTGTTCCACATGCAGCTGATAACAGGAAGTGTTTAACGAGCTTCCTCTTAGCCTCTGTCAGGATGCAAGTCTGCATGCTCTGATGCTTCGCACGTCTCTCATCACGCTGATTGGAATAATGCATTTATTGTGTGAAATTAGCTTTGGGGAAATTTTTAATGAGTTGCGTAGACTGCCATGCCTGACTGAGACGACTAAAAATAATTGAAGGAGACACCTAGGAGAACCTCGGAGGAAGCAGATCGACTAGTTGTGTGCTGTGTGTACAGGTCCGACAGGGCTTTTCCGTTCCTGAGGTGAATGATATCCTGCCGAATACCACGGAATAACCCAGACAGTACTCTTTAGGGACGATATAGGCGCAATGTAAGTATACACACCCTGGCTTCCTCGTCACTTCCTCTTCCGTTTTTTCGTTCCAGGTCACGTTGACTTTTCATATCTGTTCATGCAGTCTATTCATTTGGCTAGTCATGGGCCATTTCCCTCTCTGATTGGGAAGATTGATGGTGATATAAGCTCAACAAATCATTACCTCCCTCCAGCTAAATGGTAGTGAAAAGCAGCTTTCAGTGGTAGGAGGGAAATGTTTATCTTTTTACTGACGGAAATCAAATGGGAGAGCTTCCCTCGGGGTGACTGTGTGTGTGTGTGTGTGTGTGTGTGTGTGTGGATCTTTGATATCAAACGCCTCTCCAGCGGGCTGGGCCATGTACTGTGGAACGAGTTGGGGGCGGCTGCTGGAAGGAGAGAATATCAAAAGGCTGTGGGAGAAAGGTGCTGCAGTACATTCATTATAGCTCAATTTGCAGAGGGTGTCTCACAAAGTGCCATCTCTGCAGGTGAATAATGAAGAAGACAATGTAGGTCTCTCTCTCTCTCTCTCTCTCTCTCTCTCTCTCTCTCTCTCTCTCTCTCTCTCTCTCTCTCTCAAAGCCTGGCTTTCCCAGCCGACTAAATAATGAGCTCTCCGCAGGGGGACACTGCTCCAGAATGAGCAAAGGATAGAGTGTTAAGATTAACATGGCCACTACAGGTTGTAGCAGTAATTCTTCTTTCGATCATGTTTCTTACGAATCGTTTAGTCGGTCTGTCCTGATATTTGTGTCTCTCTCCTCTGCTATTCAGTGTCTTAGTTCTGTCATCATTTGTTTCCTTCGCGTACTTCGAGAGCATAGAGCGATCAGCTATTCGTCCATGTGCACCATAAATATTTAAGATTACATCCCGTACCTTGACTCAGCAGGATCAGACCGAGGTAAATCTCAAACTTCCCAAAAGCTCATGATGAGCCGCCGTGTTTGTTGTTTGTTATGCGTTTGCACCTAACCACACTGCCATCTAGTGCAGGACACACACTGCCGTATCTGTTTGAGTTATCTCTACACAAATACACACACACACACACACAGGATAAACCTCTGAAGAGCTCCACTGTTTAACCGCCTACAGACGCACACACACACACACACACACACACACACACACACACGCACGAGTCCCTGCTGGCTGTGACGGGCACGTCTCCCTTAGTTCCCCCTAGTAACAGAGCTGTCTATCAGCATGCTGCTCAGAGCGCACGTTTATTTGTCTGGCCTCACGTAGCCCCGGTCATGCTTCAAATCCTCCTCCTTCTCCAGCACACAGATCTTCATCCAGATGTCTCCCGCCCCAGACAGTGTGTTTGTTCCCGTCTCACCTATTACCTTGACCCAGTTTTCTCCTTGCAACTCTATCGCGTTTAGAATGTTCTCACAAAAAGTTCCATTTGACCAGACAAGCCCTACCTAACGTGACATCCCTCCTCAGCAAGGCCCTGAAATAACATCACGTTTTGTTTTACCAAGGGGAATGTAAGCAGCAAACATAAATGTCACACCACACAGGACACACAGGGGCTTCAATGTCACCTTCTGTTTTCCCCATAGGATTCTGGGAAGAACAGCAGCCATGCTCTGTCACTCCCACCCCACTGAGCAACCTGGCAGGCGGCCCCACGGGTGCCACAGGTGCACCTCTAAGTGGTCTGGGAGTTTATAGCCTATGCAATGCTGCCATGCTTCATTAGAGGGTAAATGAGAGGGGAAAAATTGACCCCCTCTTTCCCTGTGCTCCTTATGGAACTCTGCCAATCTGGAGGGGGGGTGCATGCATTTTGAGCTTATAAGCACCGACGTGTGCAGATTTCATATAAGAGCCAGGTGAAATAGAGACTGGCATACGGAGGCTATAGAGCTAGAACATCTAATAATAATATATAAGATAAACACATATACAATGCCGTTCGAGGTAGTTGAACATGAACAACACAACTATCTCCAGTCAACTCATCACATATGCACTTACTGTCTACTATAATAGGATACCTGTACAATTACCTTCAGAATGGTGAGAAAAACAAAAAACATCCAGCGAGTAACAGTTCTGTGGGCGGAAATGTTTGGTTGATATAGAGGAGAATGGCCAGACTGGTTTGAGCTGACAGGAACTCTCTCTAAATAACCACCCCACTCTCCACAAGCGTGTTAAACAGAAAAGCATCTCAGTAGGTGCAACATACTGAACCTCGAAGCAGACAGGTTCCGCTCCTGACTGCTAAGAACAGGAATCTGAGGCTGGCGTGGGAACAAGCTCACCAAAACTAGGACGAAAATTGAAAGAAAAAAAAAATGCCAGATAATATTTTTCCAGTCTTGCATTTTACTGCTGCTCATTAGATAAGTGCATGAATGGAGTACAGGCATTCCTATTAAAGCGGCTAATGAGTGTATGGCAGTGCAAAATATTTTCAGTGGAACATATTCAAACATAATATTTACAGAGTAGTAATAGTTTTGGCCCACACCTACCTGACTCAAATTTAAAATGATATTTATATAAAATATAAGGTGCAGTGGTGGCTTGGTGGTTAAGACTCTGGGTTACTGATCGGAAGGTCGGGGGTTCAAGCTCCAGCACTGCCAGGCTGCCACTGTTGGGCCCTTGAGCAAGGCCCTTAACGGTCTCTGCTCCAGGGGGCGCTGTATCATGTCTGACCCCAACTTCCTAACATGCTGGGGTATGTGAGGAAAAGATGTGCTGTAATGTATACGTGATCAATAAAGACTCATGATCAATATCGTTATATTTAAAAGTACTGATCCAAACCCAATCTGCACTACGTGAAACAAAAATCCATATAATGAACCCTGTAATATTTTTTTCTTCCACTTTTGCTCTGAAAACCTCACCAAAACTTCTCCTGTGCACTGTTTTATTCTTTATATATATATTTTCCCCATTTCTGTGCTGCTTCCTGTTGAATTCTTTCACACAGGATAAACAGTTGCCAAGCTTTTTTATTATTATTATTATTTTATTTTATTTTTTTTTATTTTCACGTTGTGTTGTGAGACAACTGGTTACTGTTGTTTCACCCTAAATGATTAAAACATCATAAAATGATCAATTTTCCCCAAATAACCTTTTGACCTAGACCAAAATATTAATTCTTTTTCTTTAACCCAAACAATTAAACTTGCAGCTGCCGCTGGGTCTAGGTCAACTCATGCATTACTAATATGAGTAGACAGCTAAAGGCCTCACCATAAATTGGTTTGTCCTCTATCACCCTAAGGAGTGTCAATGTGAAACAGTAAAACGTGTGATGCATCTAGTTTTTGATTCACTACTGATGTAAAATCTCTGAATATCAGCCAATGAATACATGATGCTGGTCAGATACATGCTGTACTTTTGTTTCGCTAAAAAAACAAAAAAAAACATCCCGTGTGCAATCATTCCCTTTCGGCTAATGATGTGCTCGTGGTGGAGGATAGTAATACTTTGTAAGCTTACATAAAAGGAAGAAAAACTGTCAACAACGTCAGATACTTTTGTGAGAGACAAAATTCAGTCTCCAAAACACATTTGCGCCCAAGACCCATCACACCTGGAAACACTCGATTTACTGCTCGGAGAAACACACGTGCTGCTAATGTACTCCTGGTCTTGGGAGGTGGAGACGATTATGCACAAAATTGGCCATTGCTGATCTCTTTGACTTTAGTAAATCAAAGGAAATGTGTAATCAGTTCCGATACGTCCACACTTGTTCTGCATCGACTCTGCTTTTTGCACGATCCTCCTTCAAATACATGATGAGTGTGAGGTTAAGTGCGTTAAACTATAGTATTAGGCTTGTACTCCTGTTTCCTATGTAATGATTGGGGTGCACGGTGGTTTAGTGGTGAGCACGTTCGCCTCACACCTCCAGGGTCGGGGGTTCGGTTCCCACCGTGGTCCTGTGTGTGTGTGTGTGTGGGTGTGTGCATGTTCTCCCCGTGCTGCGGGGGTTTCCTCCGGGTACTCCGGTTTCCTCCCCCAGTCCAAACACATGCATGGTAGGTTGATTGGTGTGTCCAAAGTGTCCGTAGTGTATGAATGAGTGCGTATGTGATTGTGCCCTGTGATGGATTGGCACCCTGTCCAGTGTGTACTCCCTGGGATAGACTGCAGGTTTCCCCGTGACCCTGAAAAGTCTAAAGCCGTATAGAAGATGGATGGATGGATGTAATAATTGTAAATGAAACTTAAAAATGTGCTTTTTGTGCTTGTTGAAAAAAAAGACAAAGGCTTATTATTAAAGATTGCTGCTGTGTATAGAACTAGCCATGGAGATCAGAGAGATTATGAAAGACGTTATGTAAATTAATTGTTATTATAACCTGAAGAACTTTACAGCTGCTGCCAGGGGGTTTGTAAACCTTGTCTTTCAGCACCACACCTGTAGCCGTTTGTGCCTGTGTGTACATGTTGACAGATGCCTTGTGTAGTTTGTTTAGGCTACACTGTGTTGTGTCGGTCATGTTGGAGGGAAGGATATGTCTCTCTGCACCCCTCATGTCTATTACTTTTAGAACTGACTGCATATGAGTGATTTATTAAATATTGTTCTAACAAAAAGTACGCCGTTGAAGGACTTCAGTGCATCTGTATTGTATATAGCGCCCTCCATTAGTATTGGCACCCTTGGTAAATATGAGCAAAGAAGGCTGTGAAAAACTGTCTTTATTGTTTAGCCTTTTGATCTTTTGTTTAAAAAATTCAAGAAAAAAATACTCTGCTCTCATGGATATCAAACAACTGCAAACACAGGTTTATCAAAAAAAAACAACCTTTGTTACATATAGATGTGCAACAGTTATCGACACCTTTTTAGTCAATACTTTGTGCTAGCTCCCTTTGCCGAGATAACAGCTCTGAGTCTTCTCCTATAACGCTGATGAGGTTGGAGAATACATGGCGAGGGATCTGAGAGCGTTCCTCCGTACAGAATCTCTCCAGATCCTTCACATTTCGAGGTCCACGCTGGTGGACTCTCCTCTTCAGTTCACCCCACAGGTTCTCTATGGGGTTCAGGTCAGGGGACTGGGATGGTCATGGCAGGAGCTTGATTTTGTGGTCAGTAAACCATTTCTGTGTTGATTTTGATGATGTTTTGGATCATCGTCCTGCTGGAAGATCCAACCACGGCCCATTTGAATCTTTCTGTCAGAGGCAGTCAGGATTTCATTTAATATCTGTTGATATTTGATGGAGTCCATGATGCCATGTATCCTAACAAAATGTCCAGGTCCTCTGGCAGAAGAACAGCCCCAGAACATTAAAGATCCTCCTCCATATTTAACCGTGGGCATGAGGGACTTTTCCATACGGCTACCTCTCTGTGTGCACCAAAACCACCTCTGTGTTTATTACCAAAAAGCTCTATTCTGGTTTCATCTGACCATAAACCCGATCCCATCTGAAGTTCCAGTAGTGTCTGCACACTGAAGACGCTCGAGTTTGTTTTTGGATGAGAGTAGAGGCTTTTTTCTTCAAACCCTTCCAAACAACTTGTGGTGATGTCGGTGACTTCAGATTGTAGTTTTGGAGACTTTCTGACCCCAAGACACAACTAACTCCTGCAGTTCTCCAGCTGTGATCCTTGGAGATGTTTTATCCACTCGAACCGTCCTCTTCACAGTGCGTTGAGACGATACAGACACACGTCCAATTCCAGGTGGATTCATAACATCTCCAGTCGACTGGAACTTCTTAATTATTGCCCTGATGGTGGAAACGGGCGTTTTCAATGCTTGTGCTATTTTCAAATAGACACGCCCCTTTGTGTGAAGCTCAACAACCTTTTGTGTGTGTGTGTGTGTGTGATTGTACTCTGCGATGGGTTAATTCTAAATCATACCAGTGAATTCTAAAGGAAAATATCAGGAAATCTGTCCGTGATTTGAATCTCAAGAGAAAGTGGGTCATGCAGCACATGAAGAATAAAGGTAATGTTTTGGAACGTCCGAGTCAAAGTCCCGACCTTAATCCAGTAGAAATGTTGTGGGAGGACCTGAAGCGAGCAGTTCATGTGAGGAAACGCACCAACATCCCAGAGTCGAAGCCGTTCTGTACTGAGGAACGGGATAAAACTCCTCCGAGCCGATCTGCAGGACCGATCAACACTTACCCCAAACGTTTATCTGCAGTTATTACTGCACAAGCGGCTCACACCGGATACTGAAAACAAGGGTTCATTTACTTTTACCCCTCACAGATATGCAACACTGGATCACTTTCCTTAACAAATAAATGACCAAATATAATATTTTCGTCTCATTTGTTTAACTGGATTCTCTTTATCTACTTTTAGGAATTGTATGAAATTCCGATGATGTTTTAGGTCGTATTTACAAATATAGAAAATTCTAAAGGGTTCGCAAACTTTCAAGCACCACCGCACCTCTCTCAGCGACAAGTCATAGAGGATGTGTTTTTTTTTTTTATATTAGATTTTTGTTTTTAGTTACTGAACTGGGACTTCAGTTCTCTGTGGTGTTGATCTGGAGGATAAATTCATGGAAGAATGAATTAGCATGACTCCACCACACGGTATCGCACACACATCACGGCCGTTTTCTGTGAACGTACTTCAAACCGTGACGTGATTGATCAGTAATAAAAGCCCAGTCTTCCTGAGGTGGATGACCTGAAGAATACCATAATGTGCGGTCCATCCGAGCCTGAAATTGGAAGGAATGTGTGAAAACGAACGAGTGGATCACGCTAATATGTCTGAAAGCTGCCACATAAATCGCAACCTTTTAGCTTTTACTGCATGGTTTATGAGAAACGCCGTGTCTAATGAATCATCATGACGAGCAGAAACAACGCGATGTTCTTGCACATACTCCCTTTATTAACCTAACAAACCCTGCGTTAATGCAAAACTGAGCACGCCATAGTAGCTCATATGGTTGTTTCAATTAGTATGCAAACAGCACGGGTATTTTTAAAAAAAACTCCGTCGTGTAAGTCTATCAATCACTGTGCTGCGAGTCATTATCTACTGTATGTGTGTAATGCAGCTCAGTCTCTATCAGAACCCCGCCACTGAACCAGATTTTCAACCAAGTCTCAAATGAACCCTTTTTTCTTCTCTAAACTAGCCTCTGTGATGTGTATGCTAACCTTCGCCGTCACTAACTTTCCAGCTTGTCTGTTCACTCAGCAGTCGCATTTGTTTTCTGGGTTTTATTTCTTCAAGAGTTGGTAATAAAGGAATAAACAAGAGCTATGAATAAACAAGCAGGCAGAGCTCAGCATAGCGCAGCCGTACGGGTTCTACTATTCAGCTGTTTATACAAAGGATGTAAGTAGTGGGGAGCATGTGTTCTCTCTGCAGTGGGCCATGTCTCGAGCAGGGTTGGGTGAGAGCTAATCAGAAGCTTCTGCTGAGCAGAGCGTTCAGTTGCAGCGGTCCTGCCGAGCATAGAACCATTGATTGGTACCTTGGGGTACCAATCCAGTTATCTGGAAACAAATGTAGATTCTCTGTTGTTTTTTGTATCAGACGGAAATTCAGCTTTGGCCCAGTCCTGGAAAAGACGACTGTAGATGTTTGTTTTTTTTTTTTTAAGTTGCTAACTAGCAGGGATCTTATGTAAGGTCACAGTAAAAGGTCAAGAACGAAGGCCACGCATCTCTTCTGAGTTGTGCTATGTGTTGTAATCAATGGGATGCGTTAATCTTTGTCGCATAGCCACGGGAATTGCATCCTCCCCGAAACAAACACCAGGACACAGACATCCTGTTGTTTCAACTGTAGTTCTGAACATTTTACCCCAGAAAAACATTCCAGGGTATTAAAGTTCTTCTCAGGACATTCGTAGCACTCTTTAGCATGTCTCTGTAGTGCTCCAGTGTGTTGATGTAGATGTAGATGGGAGTGAAATCCCATTTACATCAACAGAGAAGGTTTCTTTATATTCTTTTGTCCTGGAGGATTTTCAGCTCCAAATAACACAATCTCCCATGAGGTGCTTATGGGGCAGGTCAGAGCATGCCTCTTTCTCTGGTCTAATGGCCTGGTGCCATCCATCTCGCTCGGCAATAATAACACAACGTGGTGTACCATTTTGACTGTCCATGTTGGTCTGCGCTCAACATTTCTAAAACTAGTTCTACACTGCTACTCAGATTAGGACATGGTGTATAGAAAAATTTTATTCAGTGAAGATGAAAAGGATGCAGGGATGCCAGTTTTACCGGAAGTATTTTTAACGGTAATGTACGAATCAACGTGAGCTAGCTAGCCCGTGGGCTAGCCGACAGGTTATAAAGCGACTGTGGGTTCTTTGGGCTCTACGGCGGGGGAAATGAGTATCGGACGCGTCAAGATTTCTTTCAATAAATATATTCCCGATGAAGTTATTCACGAGGGATTTTCCCCAGACGTCAGTATTAACTCAAGAAATCAGGAAATATAAAGAATTCGCAACATTAAAGTACATAAATAAAGTTATGTGTAATAAAGAGGAAGGACACGGGAAAAAAGTATTGAACACGTTAAGAAAAAGCAGTTCTACAAGACAAGGTAAGGTGAGGAATCAGCTGATATTCCGTAAGTAATTATACCCCCTATCTGTGCAAATTAATATCAGCTGGGTTCGTAAATTCATGTCCAAGAATTTTCCAGTAATTATTTGCCCCACTGTATTTCTGCTAGTTCATATTGTGTCCCGAATTTGACTTATTCAATATTTGTTTCTTGTTTATAGAGCCATTGTATAAAAGCAATATCACAATCACAGCCGTGCTGTTATACTGAATATTGGCATGGCTGTGAGTACTTATGGCACTCAGCCTGCGGGCTTTTACCTACGGCCGAAGCACAGCCGTTCCGATGTTCTGTATAAGCACGCTCTTGCTTGTGCGATACTGCTTGAGTATGTTACAGCTGTGCAAGAGCCAAGTAAATGCACTATTTCAGTTCAGTTATACATGCATCTATAGACCAGTGAAAGCATGGTTCCCTGTCCTACGTCTTGTGGGCCCTATTTATTCCCTTCTTCCTGTTGCCCCACCCTTTTCATTCGGAAAGGATTTTCAGTAGTCTTCGCAACGATGAGAGAAACCGTGAGGGTTGGCAGCTTGTTTCCACCGCTGTCGATGAGCATCCATCCACGGCTTCCGTTTCTCATCAGAAATGCGTCATTTTCATCTACAGGCTTCCGGACAGACCATGCCAGCCAAGGAATATCAATTAGTCTTTTTTCATAAACAATTAATTGATATAATTGTTTATAACGTGATAAATTGTGATGTATCCCTTTTTCACATGTCCAGTGTGAACATTTTGGCTTGTATATGCACGTCATACGAGTCGTATGAGTCCGAACGCAGATGGATTTTGTAATGGTGATTTGCTTTGATGTTGTTTTCCTGATGTGTGGTATGGGGGCTGATTATTTCAGCGTGACTACTCTCAGGCTGGGTGCTGCTGCCATCTTCGGGCAGGATTTCAGAACAGCACCGTGTGCTTCAACAAGCACAGTTTATAATAATTACATTTCCGTTCATGGCGTTTGGCAGACGCACATATCCAGAGCGACTTACATTTATCTCATTTATACAACTGAGCATTTCAGGGTGAAGGGCTTTGCTCAGTGGGCCAGCAGTGGCAGCTTGGCAGTGCTGGGATTTGAACTCGCGACCTTCCGATCAGTCGTAATCACTGAGCTACCACTGACCCTAATTATTATCATTTTTCTAATGCACAGAGCTGTGTATATATACCTCCAGGTTGCACTCAGACTTGTTTCTTATCCCTCTTGAATGCCTGGCCGTGGGAAGATGAGTGAGTTTCTCTTGTACACAGTGCTAAGCACCAGAGTGCCTTTGTGGCATTATAAAACTACAGAAGGATTAAAGGTCACATCGCTTCTAGGTCCACATTAATTCCGAGAAACGCACTGCAGAGTAAGCTACAGCGCTCTGTTTCATACACCGTCAGCCGAGGAGACGGAGTCTGCGCAGTGCTGTGCTGAAATGTCTACACGTGTGTCTTTTGTTTAAATGTCCTGCATTTTTCAGGTGACCCCGATTACAGCTACAAACGGCCCTGACGACAGAACTACTGAAGATAGAAACGATCCATGAAGAATATTATAATAAGCTGTGTTCTGGACCTGAAATCTTTTTACCAATGAAATGAACTCTAAAGTATTTCTATCAAAGCGGTTATCTTTGTCGGTTTAGATCTTCCATCATTTGAAATGTTTTCGTCCCCCCCCCACATCATCTCCACAGCTGAAGCAGAGTGAGGCCAATGCTGACACAAAAGAGAAGCTCCCCTTGCGCTTGCGTATCTTTGAGAAGTTCCCCAACAGACCGCAGATGGTGAAGATCTCCAAGCTGCCATCAGATTTCACTGTGCCCAGGATCAGGTAGCGTATGAACTGATCTTCTTCTCCCTCTATCGTTCCGTTTCATTTCAGTCCAGATTTATTTGTATGGAGCTTTGAACAATACACATCGAAGCAGCTTTACAGAAATTATGCAAACTTAGATATCTATTGAGCGAGACCGACGCGAGAAAAACAAAACCTCCCTGAGACAACACGAGGAAGAAACCTTGAGATGAGCGAAGAAAAGAACATCTGAATAGTGGGATTATAAATCATTAAAGTTTACAGTTATACACTTATATAAACCGTGCAAAGTGTGTTGAAAGGTTGTTCGGTAAGCGCATCATAGTCGGTGTGATTACAGCAGCAGTTCCTAGCTACAAATCTTTAATATCCAGGGGAAATTATCCACTGAAGCGTGGGTGGGCTGTTTTTGGGATAGGGTTTCCATCCATAGCAGCAGAAAAATGAGTCACAAGTGAAGTAGCGAATCAGGGTCAACCAAGGTCAAGCAGGTCTGGAGGTCATCACACAGTATTACTCTAATTTATACTACTTTTGTATTTCTTTAATATCGTATTACCTACAGCGGGGTACATCTAATATCCGAGGCCACATTGCATTTTTTAAATCGGAAAGGTTTTAGAATCTGTAAAGAACTAAAGGTCCAATATCTTGAATATTTACGTGTGATACCGACCATGCTTTGCACAGAAGGTCAGATTTTCCTTATACCTCATCTCTTATAGTGACGCACGATGGATTCGAACTAAAAATGGATCGCACGATTTTACACAAACTTGTGGAGTCCATACTGGCTCGAGTGCGGACTGCCATTAAAGCAAAAAGGGGACGCACCAAATACTAAGAAACTCTGACATTCATGTACATATTTCAAAGATTCTAATAATAATAATAATAATAATAATAATTCCTTACATTTATATAGCGCTTTTATTTCTAGACACTCAAAGCGCTTTACATAGTATGGGGAGGGAATCTCATCAACCACCACGAGTGTGTAGCGTCCACCTGGATGATGCGATGGCAGCCATATTGCGCCAGAACGCCCACCACACACCAGATATTAGCAGGGAGGAGAGAGTGATGTAGCCAGTTCAGAGATGGGGATTATTAGGAGGCCGTGGTAGAGAAGAACCAACGGGGGAATTTGGGAGTAGGGTTATACCCCTACTCTTTTACAGTAAGTGTCCTGGGATTTTTAATGACCACAGAGAGTCAGGACCACGGGTTTAACGTCCCGTCCGAAAGACCGTGTCGTTTCTACGGTATAGCATTAGGCCCCAAACAGACCTCAGTGTGAGTGCCCCCTGCTGGCCTCACTAATACCACTTCCATCAGCAACCTTAGCATCCAGGCACTGGCCTATCTCAACCCTGCTTAGCTTCCGTGGGAAACCAGGCGAGAACTGCACAGAGATAATGTCTCCCTACTTTTCACCGTTCTCAAGACTATAATTTGTAATGAAAACTGTTGTATTAAGTATGCAAAGTCGAAGCATTTTCGCAGTGCTCACAGGCTTTCGGACCTCACTCGTATGTCAAAGCTTGCGAAGAAGTACAGTACTGAAATGTAAGATTATTTCTTTGTGGTCGTCCTGTGGAATATATCATGAAACGCTCATGTTTTGTGTGCTCGTGTGTGATACAGAGAGAGCTTTATGAAACAGTTTATCGACCGGCAGCAGCAGGACCCCAGCTGTCTGTTCCGCAGGCTCCCTTCTGCCTCCTCGTCCTCCTGTGACCACTCCAAGAGGTCTGCCATCGAGGACAACAAATACATTGATCAGAAGGTACACACACGCGGTTACATTCCCGCCTTTCGACCATCGCTCGATCAGTGCGATATGCTAATTAATAAGCATAGCACTCCTCCATAGTTTGCGAATCCACAATCACTAGAGTTCTACATCAATGTTTAGCTGCGTTCAGTAGCTGACCAAAAAAAAAAAAAAAAAAAAGAGAGAGAGAGAAAAAAAAAGCATGACCTTTTTTGTAGATGTTTTCCAGCACAAGAGCGTAATTTTTCGCCGATGCCTGCATATGAATCGCACTTCGTATCGATCTTTGTGTGATATGTCTCCTGCGTGTGTGGCTTACTGTCTAAATATATTTCTCTGCTTTAGCTGAGGAAATCAATATTCAGCATCCATGCTCGCAATCTCTTGGAAAAAGAAACAACCGTCAATAAAATCCTACGGTATGTTGGGGAAAACCTTCTCTTTCACACACTGGAGTTCTTTCCTGAACTAAAATATTGTGCACTTATATGGTACAAAGAGGTTTTTGCTAATTCTAAAGGCCGGTCCTGTTAAGCGCAGACTTTGTCTGGATGTGATGGTGATGTAGCATA
Source organism: Ictalurus punctatus (assembly GCF_001660625.3). NCBI lineage: Eukaryota > Metazoa > Chordata > Actinopteri > Siluriformes > Ictaluridae > Ictalurus > Ictalurus punctatus. The sequence continues at coordinate 1,923,025 of NC_030421.2, read as the reverse complement.
AGATGCAACGGAATGCGATGCTAATGCTCAGGTAACGCAGAACATATAGCATCAGGCTTGTTGTCTATCCAGTTCGGTGTCAGGTCGGATAATGGAGCTTCCATCTCCAGCCTCTTTTTAGGGCACCTATCAGCATGAATAAGCTAATTAATAATTAAATGTTTGGCACCGCTGTGAGATTGGCAGCTATGTTGCGTCTAGCGGTGTCAGGCTGAATATATCGCACACTATGTCACACGGGACTCCTGCTCCTGGTGGTTCACCATCAGGTTTCCGAGCACGTCTGCAAGATTTCTTACCTGGCCAAGCTTATCTGCTTGCATAACACACACACACACACACACACACATAACACACACCCCTCCTTCTCTTCCTTCTTAACTGCCAGACAGCACATCAGTAGCCATCTCACATTGTCTGCTCGTGCCGTCTGGGGCTTCGGGTCTGTCTGCCCGTGCCGACACAGAGACTCATCACAATGACTGGTCGTAAATGAAGCTGACGCATTCGCCCGAAGCCCAGATTGTCATTAGCTGGTGTTCTGGTACATGACTTTGCAATTAATGGTCAACATAACGGCGTCAGTGAATGACAGGCTAACAGCCTGAATGACGATGAGGAGGAAATGGCTGAACGTGTATGCACGCACAGCCTGTTGGACCTTTATGGATGACGCAGCGGAGATGTGAATAGCGCGATAATGGCTTTCCATTTGGTCGGGCTACAACCGCGGCAAAGACTGATGACATCGGTGCTGTTGTTCGGCAGGGTCGACGGAAAGGCCGTTTTCTCGTTCGAGACAGAAAAAAAGAAACTGACCCCGATTTACTGTAATGCCAGGGTGCACGCTTAGATGTTCAGATTGCATGCTCTATATTTCACTGGGTTAAAAAGGGATTAATTAGTTTTTCCTCGCTGCAGTGGGGCAGCAATTCAGACCTGCTCCCTACCTGTGCTACACGCTGTATGCTAATTAGTGCCATCTGCCATGCCGTGCTGCAGGGTGTGTATACAGTGCATAGCGATAGAGGCCAGTCGCTTATTCAGGGACTACCCAGTCTGTGTCTGCCATCTTCATACGCCGTAATACGCCACAAAAGAGCTTATATGATAACAGTGAATATATCTATTCTCACAATACGATTTAATAACAAGGAACTGAAAACAAAAACTTGACTGTTTATTAGGGATGGGCGATATGGATTTAGAACTCTATCGCGATATTTTCAGGTGTTTATTGCGATAACGATATCAGTGACGATATTAAACATAGTAGCGTGCACCGCTGAAAATCCGTTTTACTTTTAGATCAGTGTTTGTGTTCCCGAGGCTCTCGAGATCTCACTGCTAGGACTTGTAGCTAGGAAGCAGCGGTGCACGGTACTATGTTTAATATCGTCACTGGTATCGTTATCGCAATAAACACCTGAAAATATCGCGATAGAGTTTTAAGCGAAAACAAAAGAACATTTGTGGTAAGTGTGTTCACTGAAGGATGTTGATTGGTTGCAGAGCCTGCACCAGACAGCGCATGCTGAGCGGCTCCTTTGAGGGCCAGCCGACCAAAGAGCGCTCCATCCTCAGCGTGCAGCATCATATTCGCCAAGAGCGCAGGTCTGATCAACACACACACACACACACATTATGCTATGGGTGTGTATTCATGTAGAACCATGGTTCTCACACTGCTGTCCTGCAAGAGTTTTTTATTTAATGGTGGAATTGGACCCCAATAAGTAGCCAAAATATTATAATTATTATTATAATTATTATTATTATTAATTATGGGTTGTGTTTGTTGTATTGAGATGATGATGATGATGATGATGTGCTTGCCCAGGTCTCTCAGACACGGTTCCACAAGCCAGAGGATCAGCAGAGGCAAATCTCTAGAGACGCTCACTCAAGACGTATGTACACACACGTACACACCTTCTGTCACTCTGATATGGGACAGCCAGAGGAGATATAAGATATAAGTGGAACGTGTTTTGCAGCACTCGAGCACCGTACGCTACCGCAACGCTCAGAGAGAGGACAGCGAGATCAAGATGATCCAGGAGAAGAAGGAACAGGCTGAGATGAAACGGTAAAGCAGGGCCCTTGGATCGGTTTATGCACACACACACACACACACACACACTTGCATACTCAATCAGACAGACTGTTGTCTCGCTCTCCTCGGGCGCTATTATCATGAGTCATGTTTTACTTTCTGCCATATGAAAAAAAATGACCCATGTGCTCTGTACTCTACCTGATATTAGCTTGAAGGAACAGAGGAATATTTAAAGTCATTCTCGACGATATTCGGCTAGCTTGTCTCGTGGGACTCGCTAGAGAGAGCACGCCGCTTGACTCGGCTTAGCGTTCGTACTTCAGTTTCTCCACCGTTCCCACACGGCCTCAGCGTCCTAATCTTCAGCAGCCATTTTGTCCGTTGATAGTAAGGAACAGGATGTGTAGCACACGCCCTAGGTACCTAGCTTTTGAAATGTTTTTTTGTTTTGTTTCTTTGCATGCGGACCCTTTCCTTACCAGGAAAGTGCAAGAAGAGGAGCTGAGAGAGAATCACCCTTACTTCGACAAGCCGCTTTTTATAGTGGGGAGAGAGCATCGCTTCAGAAACTTCTGCAGGATGATCGTGCGGGCCCGCTTCAACGCGTACGACTTCTAATCAGCACAAAGCAACTATTTTGATTCCCTTTGATGATTCAGTCCGAATGCATGACGTGACGTGTATGCGTTTGTTTTTGATGAGCAGCTTGAAAACAGATCCTGTAACAGGAGCAGTGAAGAGCACAAAATATCATCAGTTATAGTAAGTTGTAAACTTTAAATGCCCCGTGAGTGCATTCGGTTCTGACTTATAACACAGCATGTTCTATTTGGTTTGGTTTGGGCAGTGATGGCTGGACAGTTAAGGCTCTGGGTTACTGATCGGAAGGTCGGGGGTTCGAGCCCCAGCACTGCCAAGCTATCACTGTTGGGCCCTTGAGCAAGGCCCTTAACCCTCTCTGCTCCAGGGGGCGCTGTGTCATGGATTTTAATGTGCACTTTATATCCCTTTTGGAGAAGAACAAAAACAACAACCTCAGTAATAGTCATGTGTTTGTTGGATATTACATTTGAGGGGATTGAGGCTTACAGTCATCTAAGGAATCCCTAAAGGTTATATAAAGCCGCTTATCAGTGCAGTGTGCTAAGACCTACTGTTGGCTAACGAGTGCCTTGAATGTATTCTGGGTAAACCTTGCGTGTATGCTCTCCACAGTGACCTCCTGGGCTTGGTCACGTATCTGGACTGGGTAATGATCGTGGTTACCATCTGCTCTTGCATCTCCATGATGTTCGAGTCTCCATTCATCAGAGTCATGCACGTGCCAACTCTACAGGTATCAAACATAAATATATCTACACAGTTAAATGATAACTGCCTTGTTTTTATCTTTAGTCATTGATTTGAATTGGATAGCGACTGGAAACATTCGACAGCCTTTTCCACTGATTAAACCAAATGTTTTACAGCTGATCTGGCTCATAGTGAAATGAGTTTCAGCTCTTCGTTGTGCCCAGTTGACACTCCGTCATTAACACATTATCCTCTCAGTAAGGAGGCAGAGACGGAGCTGAGGAAAGTCATTCTCACTGATTTGGCGTCCTTTTGGTCATTTTGGAAATAATTAAATCATTTCGAAAGTTTTCTTTTTTTGACAGTGCTTAAAGTCACTGTATTTAGCGTAATATCTCTGATTTTGAGAGCGCTGTTCCACGTCTTTAGCATCACAAGGCTGATTTCTTTCTGCATGGTATTCATAGCAGCTAAATTGTCATTCCTGGAATATTAACCGAGTTGAAATCTGCTGCTTTGGATGTCTCTTTCCTTTCCACAGATAGCCGAGTACGTGTTTGTCATTTTCATGAGCATTGAGCTGACCCTGAAAATCATGGCAGACGGTCTCTTCTTCACCCCTACTGCAGTCATCCGGGACTTTGGTGGAGTCATGGACATTTTCATCTATTTAGTATGGATCCATTCCTCTCGCTCTTGCCACAGCTCAGTCTATTGATAATTCATGTGAAAGCTCAAGTTCTCTTTGATTCGAGGCTTCCCTGATGAGTCGGAGCTCAAAGTATCTCTTAAAGACAGTTCAGTAATGACTATAAATATATGAGCTGAATGCGTTAGTAATATACATAAATGATAAAAGACTAAATGAAGTCTTTAATGCTTAGCGGTTAGCACGTTTGCCTCGCACGTCTGGGGTTGATGTTTTGAAGCCCGCCTCCACCCTGTGTGCGCAGAGTTTGCATGTTCTCCCCGTGCTTTCGGGGGTTCCTCCGGGTTCTCCGGTTTCCTCCCCAAGTCCAAAGTCTTGCTCTGTAGATTGATTTGCATTTCCAAATTGTCCTTAGTGTGTGTATGTGTGTGCGATTTAACCCTGTGATGGGTTGACACCTCGTGCAGGGTGCCCCCCGCCCCGTGCTCCCTGGGATAGGCTCCAGGTTCCCCCACAACCCTGTGTAGGATAAGCGGTATGGATTAGAGTAGATAGCTGGACGTATAAATTACTTCCTGCATACTTTGAGTTCATTATTATTCATTGAAATAAGTCCGAACTGTCGGATACCCCAGCAATGGTACTTCTTACTTTTGTAAGGGTGTAAAAGTAAGGTGGTGCATTGCGTACAGTGCCATCCTGTGGATATTTTTATTTAGAGTCGTTCTCGTTAGATGGATGTTAAATGTTCACATCCTGTGGATCGGGCGGTAGAGAGGGTCGTCCACTAATCGTAGGGTCGGCGGTTCGATTCCCGGCCCACGTGACTCCACGTACCGAATGTCCTCGGGCGAGACACTGAACCCCGAGTTGCTCCCAATGGCAAGTTAGCGCCTTGCCTGGCAGCTCTGCTACCGCTGCTGTGTGTGTGTGTGTGAATGAGACACAGTGTAAAGTGCTTTGGAACTGCTAAGGTTGAAAAAGCGCTATATAAGTGCAGGCCATTTACCGTTTCTTTTGACTTGTTCAGAAGCTAGGCATTAATGAACTAATTTATTGAATTACACTATGCCACTTTGCTGGCGAGCTTAAAAGGTCGTTTTCCTTTTCTCCTATCTTAATCGCTGTCTCTTTCTGTCTCCGTAGGTCAGCCTGATCTTCCTGTGCTGGCTGCCAACCAACGTGCCTCCAGAATCAGGTGCTCAGCTTCTGATGATGCTGCGCTGCCTGCGTCCTCTGCGCATCTTCAAGCTGGTGCCTCAGATGAGGAAGGTGGTGCGTGAGGTCCTCAAAGGATTCAAAGAAATCTTCCTGGTGAGTGTATCTACTTGGTCATGCCTGTCTACAAAAGGTTACACAATTCTAAATAACGCAGTCATTGGAGTCTGGACTGAGGCATGTGCGTCAGCGACAAAATTCACATCTGAAAATCACTTGACTCAGAATGGAATATATTCACCAAGTGCAATGGTAAATGTTGATCAAATCAACATAGTGGGAACACAGGAAAGGGTAAGGATTAGTGTAAGGGTTAGGGTTAGGGTTCGAACCACATGTTGATGAACCACATGTTCATGTTCAGCTGTAGGTCATTATGCGGACTCTGTTTATTACACGTTTTCATAGTGAGATTGAAGTAGATTCAGGTTTAATGAGCGCTTTATGTATTAACGACCCCAGTGGGGTCAGCATGCTGCAGGGTGTTGAAGAGACCTTAATCAAACAGACAGAAATGAAGCACTGATATGAAACTACGGTATATAATTATAATGATAGCCAAACTTCTTCGAGTAGCCCAGACATGTGGTTTTGTACATAAATGCACTTATTACTCGACTAAATTATTAACCTACCCATGTCTGTGCATTCCTGTGTACATATCCGACTACACGCTGACCTTATTATCTACTTTTTACTACAGGATTATGATTCCCAATGTTATTTAATTCTCATGTTATACTACTCTAATTACTATACTTCTCATGATTATTGATGATATTGAGTTTGATTATTTAACTCTTTGGCTAAGCAGACATGAGGTGGATCCATTGAGGGATTTGTGTATGCTTGTTTGACAATCAGGTCTGCCCATACGCAGCGTTGTTGAGCCACTGCGAATGTTCCTACACGTTTTATGAAGTCAGATATTACCGAGGTTGTTCCCGGTGACCTGCGCGGGCCGACTTCCGTGCAAACGCCATTTCAAATACGGCCGCTTGGCATTCAGTGTACATCTGTTCCGTAGGAATACCATCCAAAGTGTAGTTTTCCTTTTTTTCACACAGGTGTCCATTCTACTCCTGACATTAATGCTGGTTTTTGCGAGCTTCGGGGTACAGCTCTTTGCTGGGAAGCTTGCCAAATGTAATGATCCTCATATAATCGAAGAGGTAGGACTGAATGCATTATTCCTTATAAGCGTATTAGCATCTTATTCATGCACTTCCTTGGACTGAAATGTTTCCTTTCGCTTTGTAAACCCTTGCAGAAAGACTGTCATGGCATTTTCAGAATCAATGTGAGCATCTCGAAAAACCTCAACCTAAAGCTCAGACCAGGAGAGAGGAAACCTGGATTTTGGGTTCCCAGAGTATGGTAATGACCCACAGAGGAATTTGATATTGGGAAATATTTGGTGTATTATTACAGAAGATATTATTATATAAAACCATGAAGCCGTCGTGTTTTTTGGGGGTGGGGGAAGGTAAGAGATAACAGAATGCACGTGCATGAATTGCCACTCAAGCAGGGTGGAGTCTAGCTATAGTACGGTGCCGAATTGAGTGACGTGACAGCTGCAGGCCACGTAATGAATATGAAAGCAACTCAGAGTGCTTTAGAAATCCATATTTTGATATTACGCAATGGATATAAAAAGTCTACTCACCCCTGTTAAAATGGTATAAAACAACGTATGATGAAAACAATGACGAAAAACAATCAGAAATTCTTTTAGGGAAGAAAAAAATAATAATAAATAAATAAATAAATAAATAAATAAATAAATAAATAAATAAAAATAAATAAATAAAAAGCGTACACTAAGCTAGTTGCATAAGTGTGCACACCCCTAAACTAATACTTAGTTTAAACACCTTTTTGATTTTATTACACCGCTCTGTTGGGTAAGAGTCTATCAGCTGAGATGGCATTCAGTATAAGTTTGTTTTCGAGAGTCCTGACCACTTGGGAGAAAAAGCTGTTGTCATTTCAAACTGAACTGATTCCGATATTGTTCTTCGGGTTCTTCATTTCTACGCTGCCTTCATTTCCAGATATTTCTCCTGTCCTTCTCTTGTTGACTCGTCCAGTTGTCACTTCACGGGACTAATGTTTTAAAACAGCCACCGCAAAAGTATTATCAGCCCATTATAGAATAAATAGTTACGAGATGTTGTCCAGAAAGCTTTTCTAGTAATGTGTTGTCTTCATTTCACTCATGAGCCGGGGGATTTGTACTAGATTCGGGATTTGTACTTCCTGAAATTTCGACTCTGGCTTGTGTTCACCTTTGACCCATTCCTGATTATGTGTGTTTCCAGGGCAAACCCTCGCAACTTCAACTTTGACAATGTCGGCAATGCCATGCTGGCTCTCTTTGAGGTGTTGTCTCTGAAGGGATGGGTGGAGGTCAGAGATGTGATCATACACAGAGTGGATCCGGTAGGTCTCTGCCTGAATATTAGGCCTTAAACTCACCTGAAGCAGACACTGAGTGATGTTGTGACTCTTATTGCAGACCCACGGCATCTACATCCACGTTTTTGTGTTCCTGGGCTGTATGATTGGCCTTACACTGTTTGTGGGAGTTGTAATTGCTAACTTTAATGAAAACAAGGTAAGCTATGATCATGATTAAAAAAGGATTTGTATAGTGTAGATTCTGTACATGTTGGTGTGGGGAGCTGGTCTAGGGGTATATTTCCGTTCTGTGCATTTGTTCAGGGTACAGCTCTGCTGACAGTGGACCAGAGGAGATGGGAAGATCTGAAGAGCAGGCTAAAGATTGCTCAGCCACTGCACCTTCCCCCACGTCCAGGTCTCTCTCTCTCTCTCTCTCTCTCTCTCTCTCTCTCTCTCTCCACCACTAATGAGTCATCCCCAGGCTCTCACTGAGAGTGCTAGAGTGCTTAATCAGCTCTCCTCAGATTCCAGGCACTGAATAAAGTTAAGCACTCATCGCACCTACCTGAGGGTGCACCCCTAAGACAATTACACAATGAGATGGAAAAATCCCATTTACTTTCAGCGTAGAAGATGCAGATGCTCGCAGCATGCTTTCCCATGGGCCTAGTGTACTTTAGAGAGCTGAGTGAGCAAATCTCGCCGTGTCTCCACACACTGTGTGTGCTGATTGTTAGCGGCGCTGTTCTCAGGCTCACTCTTATTAAGATGCACTCAGCTATGCCTCTGCACGGCGTTGCATGGTTAAATATTGAGTTTTGATTGAACTCAACTCGATCAAATACGGGGGAGACGAGCTGGAGATGGCGATACGGTAAACCCGCATAAATAGACAACGGTGTCTATAAACAACAAAATAATGATGTCATACAAAGCAAAGCTGTGAACGTTGCCACTAACTAAGTTTATTTTCCTTATTATAATAGGTTTGTTTTCCTTTCAACCCTAAGACTATCTGTTAATAGAAGGAAATATAGGGCGTTCATTCATTCTTTTTAAAGACACATCAATCTAGTAGATACTCAAAACACTGCCACGGTCTTTCTTTCTTTCTTTATTTACTTTATTTCTTATATTATCCCAACGGTGTATTAGAATTGAGTTCTAATACACAGTTGGGATTTAAATGAGTTTAGGAGTCTGCTCTGGTAAGAGCTGAGGGCAGCAGTGGCAATAGAATGCTTTTTTCCTCAGGGCGAGTTCGCCTGCCGCCGGAGACCGGCGAAAATAAATAAATAAATCAATACCTTAGCACCAGTGACATGAACCACATTGATTTCTTTGTTCAAGCTTATGCATACTGTGCATCTGGCTCCCTTACCTACTGACTTGTGATGAATTCTCTATACACCCCATTTCCTAATGCACTGAGACCCTGGGTTTAACAAATGACAGTACATTTCAAAACAAACGTGAGCTCATGGAATGAGCTGGTTGTAATAGTCTCTTGTGGTCAAGGTGTACAATGTTTAACTTAGACATATAATAAGTGTATTAACGGTGATTCGTAGCATTTTTTACTATCACTTGCATTTATATGTGTTTTATGCTCGGACATCAATCTGCCGGCGCAGGCATTTCTTCTTCATGTCTTCTTTTCCCTTCGTAGAAAACGGTGGCTTCCGTGCCAAGATGTATGACATCACGCAGCACCCTTTCTTCAAGCGAGGCATAGCGGTGCTGGTCTTAGCCCAGTCTGTTCTGCTGTCTGTTAAGGTGAGAAATTGTCTGCTGAGTCATTATCGACCAATAGTTTACTCGAGATATTCAGTGCCATTTCTCTGGTGTACATTTCAGTGGGATGTGGAGGACACAGTGACAGTTCCCCTGGCAACCATGTCTGTAGTGTTCACCTTCATTTTCGTCCTAGAGGTAGATTTTACTTTTGGGTTCTACAACATAGTATGTGTCGGTTATTGGTAAAGGTGTGGCTGCCGTGCCCGAACACTTTTCAGCCGTTGCTGTGATGTGCAAACAGGTTACTATGAAGCTTATTGCCATGTCACCAGCTGGTTACTGGCAGAGCAGGAGGAACAGATATGACCTGCTGGTTACGTCGCTCGGCGTCATATGGATCATTCTGCACTTTTCTTTATGGGTAAAAAAAAAAAGCTTATACAAGTATTACACTGTTCTGACCTTGATTCCAAATATGAATCGAGTTAAATTCCTGCTGTAAAAAGATTACATTTGCGTTATCTGCTTCTGCAGAAGAATGCTTATACCTACATGATGGGCACTTGTGTGATAGTGCTGAGGTTTTTCACCATATGTGGAAAGCATGTGAGTAAAATTCATGTTGTCTTCAATAAGAACTAATACTTTTGTGAAATAATCTTTCAACAGTACCAAACAAAACGTGTGTTTGTGTGTGTGTGTGTGTAGGTGACTCTGAAGATGCTTCTGCTGACGGTGGTGGTGAGCATGTACAAGAGCTTCTTCATCATAGTGGGCATGTTCTTGCTGCTCCTTTGTTACGCCTTTGCCGGAGTGGTGCTCTTTGGCACTGTCAAATACGGAGAGAACATTAACAGGTACTGCGGCAGGGACGATTAGGCAGTGTAGGCATGCTTTTTGTGACATTCGGAACGCTCTAGGACTTCTGGAAATGGCTAGTCCTTCCTGGTGCCGCTGGTACTGTGTAAAATGTTTTCTTAAATGTTGTTTAGAGTCGTTTTTTTGTTTTGTTCGAGTGTGTGATGCTTTTCTCTTATTCCTGCCCGTTCCGTTTACTCCTTTATTTTCTGTCTCTGTCAGGCACGCGAACTTCTCCACTGCAGGGAAGGCCATCACGGTGTTGTTCCGCATCGTCACAGGTGAAGACTGGAATAAGATTATGCATGACTGCATGGTAAGCCAACAGTTATCTCTGTGCGCTCACTCCCGGGTTAAGACCTTGAGATTCTCAGCATGCGTAGAACACCTGAGAACCGATCGTGTATAATGTATAATTTAGCATGCACATAACTTTCCGAGAAAACCATCCGTCATGGTCATTTTTCATGGTTAATGTTTATAACATGACAGTAAGTGGCAGTCCAAGACCTTGAAATTCCTTTCAGGCTGGTCCTGCTCTGCTTTCTGGGTTCCCCGTGTTGAGTGTGTGTTTTACTGGACTGGTTCTGCAGGTACAGGCTCCGTTCTGCACACCAGACAAGCACCGCTACTGGGAGACGGACTGTGGCAACTATGCCGGCGCGCTTATCTACTTTTGCTCGTTCTACGTCATCATCGCCTACATCATGCTGAACCTGCTCGTCGGTACGCTCCATTTCCCCCGACTCAATTTCCTGCCTCATTTCCTTCTCCGTCTGGCATTAGCAAAACTAGCTAATGAAATACAATAACACGTCTCAGTCTCTCCCGCCCGACAGCTAGGGAGCATTATTAGCACCTTTTGTCCTTGGAGTGATTAAGTTTCGTTCTCTTATTGATAGGATCATCTTTTCTATTTGAGAATATTACAGATTAGTTCTGGGAGGATGTCCCAGTAGAACGTGAATGAGATTCTGAGCAAATTTGGTTCTAGGCCAGCCCTTTGTGTCTGCCCTCCTGGGACGATGAGTCATGTCTGTGTGCTATTTTTTATTTTATTTTTTTGCAATACCTACACTTTCCCCGTGTGCTGTGAATGCAGATGGAGTCGAGAGAGCTCTTCAGACATTTACCGTCCCACTTTGTTTTTTTTCCCCTGCCTTCTCCCAGCTATCATTGTGGAGAACTTTTCTTTGTTCTACTCCACGGAGGAGGATCAGTTGCTAAGCTACAACGACCTGCGGCACTTTCAGATCATTTGGAACATGGTGGATGACAAGAGGGAGGTAGGGTGGAGTTGTTCCATCGATCCGAGGTATGATGTGTTGATGTCGGAGTGTGTACCCTCTAAGACAAACCCTGCAAATGAGCTCTTTGGAGGCATTGACATTCTCACCTCTAGAGTAATGGTAGTTATTACTGTCTGTCACAGAGAGGTAGAGGAGGACATGGCATGTTCATTAGCAGGCTTATTGAGAGCCAGAGAGAAAGATGTGTCGATGAACTGTCACACAAAGGAGCAGACAGGTTTATGATTAGTAAATAAGATGGCCAGTAATGAATAAGCCAGCTGTTCTGCAGTAATTCAGTTTTATTCGTGTAGCGCTTTTAACAATGGCCGCCGTCTCAAAGCGGCTTTACAGAAACATATAAACACAGGGTAGAGATTTAAAGTGTGTGAATTTATCACTTTTGAGCGAGACGGTGGTGAGGAAAAACTCCCCGTGATGATACGAGGAAGAAACCTTGAGAGGAACCGGACTCAGAAGGGAACCCGTCCTCATCTGGGTGACGACGGATAGTGTGAGAGTAAAAGAAAGTTCATTATGGTGTTCATATGAAGTCTGTTTGTTGAACTAGTCCACTGTTCACTAAAGGAGACCCGAGTGTTAAACTGCATGTAGTAATCGCAGTCCCGAGGCCATCGCCGCAACCGTAGTCCCAGAAATTGAGGTCCAAATCTATATCATGGTACTTCAAGCGGTACCATCCTAAGCAATCTCCAGGCTGTAGTTCCAGTGTGCCAGTTTGTTCAGCAATATTAGTGACCCCTTGTGAAAAGAGGTCGTGTTGAAATGAGGCGCTACTCTGTTGGGCAGGGCGTGATCCCCACCTCGAGGGTGAAGTTTCTCCTGCGACTGCTCAGGGGCCGGCTGGAGGTGGACCTGGATAAAGACAAGCTGCTCTTTAAGCACATGTGCTACGAGATGGAGCGACTGCACAGTGGTGGAGATGTTACCTTCCATGATGTTCTGAGGTAGGCCTATGCACCATGCAGGACCATTCAGAAGTCGGTGGGTTTTCTTTCTATTTAACGGATACATGCTTTAATTGAATATCAAAGCATAAAAGCTTGATTCATTTCAAGTCCACCTTAAACAACTCATCTGTTCTTTTGGTGGTTATGCCTTCTATATAACCCTCATGTCCTATTCACTGCTTCGTGTCCCATTAAGTAATGAATTTAGAATTTAAGCACAGTATAATTTCTCTTCAGCTCAAATATCCGCAATATAAATAGTAAGGAAATAGTATAATGAAGTATAGACTAACAGTATAATAGTACTTGTATAATTTGGACGAAAGGAGACTTCATTTTTTTTTTTTTTTTTTAACTGCCCCTCCTTTCCTTTCGTTACTTCTCAGCTCGTCCCTCTGAGGACACAAAGAAAGAATGAGAAAAAAATGAAGGACAAGAGGACAAATATTCACCAAATGAGACATCCATTGTCGCGCTAAAGAAACTTCACTTATCGATGACAGGGCAACAGGACAAAATCTTAATATACTCGGTGAATAATAAATCGGTCGCTCCGGGGGCAAAAACGGAGGCAAAATCAAGAAAACGCCGCAGTATTCGGAGGAGCCTGCAATTATTCGAAATTACTGGCGCTCACGCGATGGTTTTTGTTCTCCGCACCATTCCGTGTAAGACACCGTGTTCTTTGTGTATATTCCAAGCGATCAGCGTTTTCTGAAACCTCCGAAGCAGCTTATCTGGTACCAATATCCATGCCAGGGTCATGCCAAAGTCACAGAGATCACACTTTTTCTTCATTTGGATGTTTGATGTGTTAACATTATCTGAAGCGCTTCACCGGTACCTGCATGATATTTTTGCATGGCACTGATGCTACACGATTGTTGGCTGTTTAGATAACTGCATGAATGTGCGGGTGTACAGGTGTTCCTAATAAAGTGGACAGTGAGATGCACTACAATTTAAAAAAATAATAATAATAATTCATTTTAATCAACATAAAACATATTTTTTGTTCTTTGAGGAGACATGACAGAACTGAACAGCTGCATATTGAGAATATGATATTGACTGCTGTAAGGATTTGAATTTAACCTTAGTGTTGCAAAACTGTGTGTGTGTGTGTGTGTGTGTGTGTGTCAGCATGCTATCGTACCGCTCCGTGGATATCAGAAAGAGTCTGCAGCTGGAAGAATTGCTGGCGAGAGAGCAGCTGGAGTACACTATTGAGGAGGAGGTAGCCAAGCAGACCATCCGCATGTGGCTGAAGAAGTGTCTGAAACGCATCCGAGCCGTAAGTCACGTACATGTAAATATGAGGCTGCGTACGTGTGAAACACCTCTGTTGTCAATATCCATAGCAAAAAACAAAAAGCATCAAACCCAAATGAGACAGATGGCTGTTGACGTTCATAAACCAGGTTATGGAAAGTCCATTAGACGATGGAAATTCATGTTAATGCCGTGTATCACACTGTTCTCATTCTCGTCCCTCAGAAGCAGCAGCAGTCATGCAGCATCATTCTGAGTCTGCGTGAGAGTCAGAAGCAGGACCTGCGTCGCCTACTCAACCCACCCAGTATTGAAACGACCGTCCCCAGTGATGAAGCCAACACCAACAACCAGGACAACCCTGCACAGCCGGAGGTACCCAACCACACACACACACACACACACTCACACTCACACACACACACATGCTGCTCTGTAAATAAATAATTGTACCATTCCCCAGCAAAACAGCGGCTTTCAGACTCTACTGAGCCCCACACTGTCAGACCGCAGCAGCTACAGGCAAGACTCTGCAGATCGACCCCAGAGGAAGCTGGGTCAGTGGAGACTGCCCACAGGTTAGCACCACACACCAAGGATCCATCATTTACTTCTCTCATTGGTGTTCACATGAGTTATAGCATTGGTATTGTATGGATGCTTACCAAAAACAAAAACTTACCGCGTAAAGCGTACTTTAAACCATAAGGGATATCAAAGGACACTTGCACAAACATTACCCTAACATCAGACATAAGAGATCGTTCTAGGTACTAATAAAGAGCCTGCATTTTTGAAGCATTTGTGGCAGATGATCGCTGTAATTTGAAGGCAATAAATCATTCATTTGGTTAGCATGTGGGCTTCAGAATTGAGAAGCTATAATTGGCATGGGGCTCCATAATCATTTTCTCAAACAAATGTGTTTCTTGCAACTTTTTCAAAGTGTCATGAATGTGCTATTAGTAAAATTAAGCTAAAAAAACTACAGTAAGACAATATCTCACTCAGTCAGCTCATAATGATAATGCCTGGCTGTTGTCCTCTCTTCCTTGTAAAGACAAAGTTGCATAAAACCTCTGATCTCATCTTATGCATTTTGACATAAGCCTTTCATAGATTCTCCAGCACTGTTTTATAGAATATTTATGCAATGCTTGTGAACGTGTTATGAAGGCTGTACGGTTAGTCGGTACCCTTAACACGCTTTGTCTTCAGTAAGTGAAAAGCATGCTAAGTTGGGTTGAGGTCATTGGACATTGAAGAACGTCTCATTTCTTTGCCGTAAGAAGCCCTTGGGTTGCTTTTGAAGTACGCTTTGGGTCATTATCCGTCTGCACTGTGAAGCACTAGTCCTATTAGTTTTGGACTGAAACGGAGAAGAAAGTATAGCTCTATACGCTTCGGAATTCATTCCTTCCTTCACTTGCATCGACACCTCTTTGGGCCTTATGTTGAGATTTCGCAACGAA
This sequence comes from Ictalurus punctatus, assembly GCF_001660625.3. Taxonomy (NCBI): domain Eukaryota; kingdom Metazoa; phylum Chordata; class Actinopteri; order Siluriformes; family Ictaluridae; genus Ictalurus; species Ictalurus punctatus. The sequence continues at coordinate 1,907,801 of NC_030421.2, read as the reverse complement.
ATGCAAATTCAACGCTTGGAATCAACTCCAGACCTTTTTATCTGTTTATTTTGTCATGAAACAACAAGAAACAGGCCACACCTGACCACGGTTGCTGCGACGGCCATAATGAACTTTCTTTGACTCTCACACTATCCGTCGTGACCCAGATGAGGACGGGTTCCCTTCTGAGTCCGGTTCCTCTCAAGGTTTCTTCCTCGTATCATCTCGGGGAGTTTTTCCTCACCACCGTCACCACCGTCTCGCTCAATAGGGATAAATTCACACGCTTAAAATCTCCGTCCCGTGTTTATATGTTTCTGTAAAGCCGCTTTGAGACATCGTCCGTTGTTAAAAGCGCTACACGAATAAAACTGAATCGAATTGAATTGAATGAAACAGTCAATCGCCCAATTACCTTTAAGCCTGTGAAAACGGATGCCTGTGATTCCTCAATGGTTAATGAAATATTTTTATTAAACCCCTTGAATGAGACCTCTTGGCTGAAAGTCTACACTTCAATCGCATCTCGATTGCTTCGAAAAATTGCGTCGCTGTCCAAATACTTACGGACCGGACGTGAGTACTTTTCTAAGTGTAGGGAAACGTGTCGAAATGATGTTCCTCATAATTACGTCAAACCTTCTAGAGTGTTCCTTTGATGCTGACAGGGAGAGGGCGGGGAAAAAAAAAAAAAAAACACAACAGGCTGTATGATTACACTGGAGGTTGTGTGTTTGTGTTTCATATGCTTCTCTGTGAGTCCTCCTAATCGATGTGCTTGCTGTCTCCGTCAGGACGCACCAGCGAGAAGTCCATGGTCTGCAAGATGAACCCGGTAAACGACAAGGCCTCCTCGGGGTCCGAGGTTAAAAAGTGGTGGACTCGACAGTTGACCGTGGAGAGCGATGAGAGTGGCGATGACCTCATTGATATCTGAGGGACTATAAGTTCAAACGTACACGCACTCGAGCACCCGAGTATATGCTGTCAGAAAGACTTCTTTCTGCTCATTACACAACTTCAGCTCCTTGCCTTATTGAAATAATATCCAATAAAAGGCTCTTGCCTATTAAACGAAGAGATAGCTACAGATATATGCATTCGAACGTGTTTAATATATGCATTGTTGAAGTATGCAAATGTGAAGAGAAATCTATATTCCATACAAAATTTGTTTATTTTATTTGTTTGTTTATTTATTTATTAATTTTTTTCCAATCGGCTCCCCTGAAACTATCGGTTCGGAGGCTGTTTTGAAAGCAAGCTTCCGTCTGTGGTTCAATAGGAGTCCGTAAAAGAGCCCTTCGCGTTGATGTATTATGAATTCAGCAGCGTTACCGCTGAATTGAAATGTGTATTGATTTATACTCATCATGGTTTAGTATCTGATGGGTCGTTTTTAAGCAAGCCGTTCTCGCTCGGCTGCATCCGAGAACTCACAGCTATCGGAGGAAGATCTCCGATAGCTTTAGTGTTAGTAATGTAGTCACACAGAGAGGCGAACGTGTGAGCCCTCAGGAAACGTAACGGGATCGTCATTTCAGACCTAAATGCAACGGTTATGCCGATAGAGTTGTAGTGCCGATACGCGTTCTCGTATGTCTACCCTAAACCGACGTGGAAGCCATAGAGAGTTTCTCTGCCTGTCTTTGTGCCGGTGTCTTTCTTCTTTCCGTAATCTCCAAGGTTGCTCCCGAGTCGCTGGATTTATAAACATCTGTCATGTGACAGCTCTGATACAGCGAGCGACAGTCTTCGTACTACGGACAAGACTGAATGTACCTCTGTGTGTTACCTGAGTTACCTGTGCAAAATCGTCGTCCTAATAGCATTACTGAAAAGTAATATTAAGTGATTTTAATTCCTATATAAAATAAGCATATCATAAATCTATTTTGTAAAAAAAAAAAAAAGTCAGTTTAGAGATATACTGTGATTTTAAATGATGAATAATAATAAAGCTTGTTTATAATATGATGTGAAGCGGCGTCACTTTTATTGACAGTCATTTCAGAACTGATGAGAGACGGAGGTTAAAGATTCTTTATTCATGGTCAGAACGTGGTGAATCGTTTACAGTAACATGGGGTTCTTTTGATTTAAACGTTTTTTTTGTTTTTTTTAGTTGATTACGTCTTTGCTCAAACCTTATTAAATACAAAAGAAATGGAAGAAACGACTGAAACACACGCAATTCTTTTCTAAATAATGTTTAAGGCTGACGTAAGTGTTTCTTAAAAGAGGTAGTCTAAAGTGCTATATTGTGTTCGAGCAGAAGTACATAGAGTGCACGTGTGCACACCTTCCCTCGACGGTTAAGCTCGTGTTAGGTCAGCAAAGAGTTCCTCGTGTTTCACGTAGTAATCCTTCCTTCATTCCTACGAAGGAATAAATGAATAGATTTGCCACTGAGCTAGGTCCACAGCTCCACGGGCATGATGCCTTCTTTAGAGTTCAAGGAAGGGAAAAGGTTTTCCTCAGACAAGAAATGGAACGGGAACTGGACCAGGAAGCCACGGACTTTCCTCAGCTCAGCGCAGGCTTGGATGGGGTCTTCAGTGGCCATGCAGGAGCGGGACACGTACTCCCTCAGGATCTTATAATTCAGCACTGCGTCCGTGGGTAAGCATCGGAATACCTGCGGACACAACATTCACACAATCTGTAATGAATTCACCACCACGCAGTGGTATTAGTTTAGGGCCGTAGTCAGAGTTGAGCATACAGTAGAGAGGACGTAATGCTGGAATTGTGCATATCACAGCATTTCCTCGGATGTAACTAAAGACTTGTAGGCTATTCGGTTAAAAACAGGTTTGGCCAAAACCACTGTCTGACTGAATTAGTTGTGATCACAGTATTACAGTTTGACATTCAAGGGCAATATTATTAATATTATAGACTTAAAAATGGTACAAAATAATGAATCATTTGAATCATTATGTAGCGCTTTTATCCAAAGTGCTTTACGCTGTGTTTCATTCACCCATTCACACACACACTCACACACACAGCAATGGTAGCAGAGCTGCCATGCAAGGTGCTAACTTGCCATCGGGAGCAAATTGGGGTTCAGTGTCTTGCCCAAGGACACTTCCGCATGTGGAGTCATGTGGAGTCATGTGGAGTCACGTGGAGTCACGTGGAGTCACGTGGAGTCACGTGGAGTCACGTGGAGTCACGTGGAGTCACGTGGGAATCGAACCGCCAACCCTACGACTAGTGGACAACCCGCTCTACCACCGGCTCCACAGCCGCCCCGTATAAAGAGACTTGATTGTATTTTTTTTTTTTTTTTGGCACTTTAATAGATTTATTACATTTGCGATGAAAGTGATTTTGTGAGAAAGATGCGATTTTCTCGCCATGCTCGTTTTCTTAATTAGCATAATATAAATACGTCACACTCACGTATTACGATTTCGTTCTCACCAAAACATCTTTTAAAACGAAAACTGCAGTAACGTTAATCATCTGAATTGCACCTACATGAGCTGACTCTAAATGTTGCCCTTATAAACTATAAACGTGGGTCAGTTAGATAATACATGATGATGATGATGATGATGATGATGATGATGATCACATATCCTTAAAGCACTGGAGCAAGCACAGATGGCAGTGCTAAGCAGACGTTTGAGTACAAGTAACAGCTGGATCAAGGAGAGCCTTGATTATTGAACTAATTTTACATCACTGATGAACGTGGGCCTGTTCTATTAATGAATGAATGGGTTTAACTATTTGGAGCATGTTGAGAGTGCTTGCACCACTTCATCTGCACTATTATTTACCTTGTCATAAACACTGGCGTTTTTGGTGGCAGTCACCATCCAGATCTCCTTGTAGAACCTGTCACTGATAGGATCACTGATGTCCACGCTGTAGTCTCCCAGCAGTCCAAGCACAACCCTACCACATACACACAAGCTCTTTTATCCACGAACAAAGGAGCAAACGTTACAAGTATAAAGCTCATTATTGTATCTCATCCCAACCAACAGTCCATCCATCCATTGTCTGTACCGCTTATCCTACACAGGGTCACAAGGAGCCTGGAGACTATCCCAGGGGACAACATGGGGGACACCCTGGATGAGGTGCCAACTCATCTGAGGACACAATTGCGCACACACTCACGCACCCATTATGTATAATTTGGAAATGCCAATCAGCCTACAATGCATGTCTGTGCACTGGGGGAGGAAACCAGAGTACCTGGAGGAAGCACATGGAGAACACGCAAACTCCACACACACAGGGCGGAGCCGGGAATAGAACTCCAAACCCCAGAGGTGCGAGGCAAGTGTACCCACCTCTACGCCGAAATGCCCCATCCGACCAACAGTTACGTCCGTGAAAACATTTCCAAATGAATATCGCTTTGTCTAAATATCGAAATAACTGTAAACTACTGTATCGTCAAGAACAAAAAAAGACGTTTGAATGCAGTTGTGGAGTGAGATTAGCCCACCTGAAGCACTCCGTACGTAGAGACAGGGCAAACCTGCCAGCCTGGTAGTTTTCTCCATCCATGAGCGAGTCCTGGATCTCTGTGTCCTCCACCACTACAGCCATCTCACTGTCCCTCTTCCCCAGCATGCTCCTGTCGTTGATATTAGCAGAACCTGCACAAAAACACACACTCACAAGAATGATTTTTTAAAAATATTTCAATGATGAGAAAGAGGTGCCTTTTATTAACCATCCGTGGCTACAAGGCACACATGAATGACATCTCTTTGGCTCTGCTGCCATCTAGTGGTCTTCTTGCAAATTCTGCCCAGTGCTCAAGAACCAAGCTCTGCATATATACAGTATACTGATTAACCTGATTATGCAGGGGATCTGCTTGCAGTGGCCACCTCAGATGCAGCCCTGGAGGATAATTAGGCAAATATGCCATATATAGCAGATGTATACATGTATTAACATATGTACTTTATTGTCGTATTCTTTTCTGTGCATATATGTGTGTGTGTGAGTGTGTGTGTGTTGGGCTGCGTGTATATTTTGTCAGCAGCATGACTGACCGATAATGACAGTGCGGTCATCCACGATCATGAGCTTGCTGTGCACATAGATGAGCTCAGTAACCAGACGGCCATCCAGATCAGCATGAGTGCGTAAACCACAGAAAGAGATGTAGTTGATCCAGCCGTCAGCCACTGCACACACACACACACACACACACACACACACACACACACAAAAGCATGCACATTACATACAGCGTGTATTAAACATTTACCTTCAGTAAACCGGCCGTGAGTTATCCACAACACTATGAATTATTCAATTACTGTATATCTGTTAATGTAGTTAATATAGAAGCTGTAGTGCACCCGAAAGTTTGCGCACCCCTTGCAGAATCTGCTAAATCTTAATACTGTTAACAAAATAAGACGGATGATAAAAATCCCATGGTGTTGTTTATCTAGTTCTATCCTGACTAAGCTATTTTGTTTACATATCGTCCACAAGACAAGATAATAGCTGAATTTATAAAAAAAAATGACCCTGTTCAAAAGTTTACACACCCTCGATTATTAATACCGTGTGTCGTTACCTGGATGATCCACGACATGATGTGTTTATGTTTCGTGAGAGTTCTTCACGAGTCCCTTGTTTGTCCTGCCCACTGTTCGTCGGAAAAATCCTCCAGGTCCGGCACATTCTTTACTTTTCCAGCATCTTCTGCATATTTGACTCCTTTCCAGCAGCGGCTGTATGATGTCGAGATCCGTCTTCTCACACCGAGGACGACTGAGCGACTCGTACACGACCGTTACAAAAGGCGCGAACGCTCACCGATGCTCGAGAAGGCGACACGATACATTAAGAGCCCGGGGGGTGTGTAAACTTTTGAACAGGATGATGGTTGTAAATTGTATATTATGTGGTTCGTTTAGTACCGCCCTTCAGACGTTAAATAAGATGGTTAAAACGTCTCCCAGAAGACAAAATAATAACAATTTACAAGTGTAATATTTTGGTCTCATTTGTCTCATTGGGTTCTCTTTATCATCTTTTAGGACGTAGTGTGAAAATCGAATGAGAGAAAAGTCACAAACTTTCGAGCACCCCTTTAAATACGCAACATATCTCGGGGGACTCAGGGGACAAGGAAGGGGACACCACCATACACTCACATACCCATTCATTTAGAGATGCCTGTCAGCCTACAATGTGTGTCTTAATGGTTAACCAGTTACTGCAATATCATACTGTAATACTGTAGTTATAATACAGCTTCGATATGAAGTTTTCAGGTGGTCCATGACTATAGCAGCTGTCTTGAATCCAAACAATCTAAAAAGAGAGGAGTAAACACCTGAAGGAGCTCTACTTACTCACACATTTGAGTCTGTCGATAATGGAGTGCTCTCCTCTGCACGTGGTCCTGCAGGTACACAGACAGCACCATGCCTGTCACCAATATATATCTCCATGAGCCCATCCCACGTCCACCCCCCTCCATCTTTGCCCTGTAATGACTTCTGTGTCGAATGAGACCTGTTGTTTCGGCATTACTCGTGCATAATTGTCCGGTCTGCCTCTTAAGCATTTAATTGAAGCAATTTGGTGATTACAGATGAAGCATGTGTCAGTGATTACCTGTAATTAAAGTGCATGATTGCCTTAATGGCTTGTCCCCCTCCAGAGGAGATGTCGCCTTCAAAGCCGGGCAGCAAAGGCATCACCACGTACACCCGGAACTTTTTCTTCTCTCTGCAGGACTGAGACATGATCAGAGGCACGGGCAAGCATCTCGATCCTGTCTGATAAGTGTCTCACGGCCTGTCGGTGTGTGTGTGAGATAGAGACGGGAACATACGTCCACACCTGTATGCTCGGAGGATTCTCTCAGTCAGCGCGTCTCCGATGCTGTTACGGATGGTCTTGTCAGAACAGCTTATGAAGAACTGATTCTGTGACACAGACGAGTCGGTATTGATCGCAGTCCTAAAGCGATATTAACGTACGATTGCAGATTTAAAGCCGAATTCTACCTCTATGTAAATGAAGTGCTTGCTGTTCTGTATGGCTGAGATGTAGGCCAGATGAATGGACTCCTCGTGCACCTTCGTACCTATGGACCACTGGCACACCGATCTCAAAACCTGACATGGACACCGAACCAGCGCACGCTTTGAATGGAATGTCAAAGCCATCGCTAGTGTTCAGCATTCTAGAAGTTCATTGTTCATGGTGCCACTCCTCACCTGTACATTGGCCTGCGTGTGTTTACCCCACGGCTCGGGTGGCTTGCTGGGTTCGCAAAGAGACTTGGGTACGAGGCAGGGATAACACGTCGCCCCCGACCGCTTCTTCACCAGCTAGCAAATAAAGGAGAGCTGATTAAAATCAGACAGTATGTCACTTGTCAAATCCCCAATCACACCTTTAAAGAGCGCTAATTACTCCTGCACGTCCACGTAGCCCACCGTGCTGACCATCGACCCCAGCCCACTGGCTGAGCACCTCATGAGGCTGAGAACTCACTTCAGGTTGAAAGAAAGTTGCCGTGCCCTCTCTTTGTTCCTAACAGTGCGCTTGATTACAAGAAATGCAAGGCCATGAGGCTAAAGACATTTTCAAACTGCATTTTTAATGACTATTGTCCTTACCAGACGACACTCAGACTGTTTTCATCCGCACCACGGCCCATCTAAAGCCATCTTACCTGCCGTGTTTTTTTTCTTTTCTTCGTTCTTTTCATCTTACACGCTCTGTTATTGTCCTCTTTATTATGTTTAATACCCCGAGGAGCTGTTATGATTTTCTATTTGAAGTCTTTGCATCGATGTATGCTGAAGAGTGTTTAAATGCTTATACCTTAACCGAAGTGGTGTCAGGTTCGGATCATATTCGGTTCATCTCTGTCGAAAGAAACTCCTCGAGTCAGATCTGGACTTTGATACCAAAAACGTACGTGTTCCTACGATTTAATTATCTGGTCAAGGTTGGGTCTCTGTAATGTGTTTGTTTGTTTATTTATTTATTTATTTATTTATTTATTTACCCCTCTCCCTACATTTCACACTTAAACGCTTTCACCCCTCTTGGAGGAAGTGCTCGGCGTGCAAATTAGCAAGCTGTACTGCATGTCAACATTGACCGCAGGCTAAACAATAATCTGGACCTGGTGTTTTTAAACAGATGGTTACTAATAAAATAAAAGTATTGAATTTATTTTAGCAGCAGGCGTCGCAGGCAATTAACAACTGGCAAAATGTGTTGATTAAAACCTATTGAATCCTGAAGGGAGGACTGATCTTAACTGGACTTGCAGGATGTTGGCAGCCGTCCGAGCGGCAGCCCAAACTGCTCTGACCTTGACGGAGGATCGCAGCACCCAAATCATCAGCCCCAAAAATAGCTCGTGTGTGTGTGTGTGTGTGTGAGTGTGAGAGAGAGAGAGTCTGACTTGGCATTGTCTGTGTTTTGATGTGTGAAGAGCTAATGTTCAGGACGGCGAGAGGAGCGCGATGGTTTTGGGTACCGTTATGTATGTGTGTAACGTCTATCAGAATGGCTCAGTTTCCATTTTTATCTCTGACAGGGATATGATGATACGAAGCATCTCATGGTTCTGGTAGGAAGGAGCAGGTATGTTCTTATCATTTGTGACGATTCAAGTTCTCTCCGGTGTGCAGATAATAGAGGTGTTTATAACACCTAATGGAAAACCCTGCCCCTGAACAAAAGTAATAGAAAAAAAGAAAAATCAAAAAAAAAATAATAAATAAATCCCATGCACTGAAATGTGCTAATATATATCGCATACTCTCATTACCGATTGAATTGTTCTCACGTTGACGTTCTTTCTTTGTGGCGTGATGAATACAGAAAATAGCCGAGTGTCGATCTCTAATCAGCACCAGTCAACTGGCACCAAAGGAAATAAATGAGAGTGCACTGTCTTTGAGCGGAGAATTCTCATTTCCCCTAAACACCTCATCAGAAGCATTCAGCCGCCTTTTGTTTGGCCTCCTGCGCTGTGCACACACCTGGCTCCTTCCACTTTAATTATTCACCAGGAGAGTGTCTGATCTGTAGCCAAGCCTGAAATATGACTGGCACATTGCAAAAGGAAATCATACAGGCCTCAAACCAATTCAATTACCGAACAATCAGAGTAAAAAGGCCTCTAATTGCTTTAAAAGGGAGCCGGGAGAGCGGGCTCGCCATTGAATGCTGACGGCATTCAGAACAAGACACAATGCACAACTGCAGGGGGTGCTAAGCTCAAGCTAATAAAGATCACTTCAAAAACGACTGCAAGAGGTTGGGGGTGGCTGTGGTTCATGCATGTGTTTGATCTTTAATTCCGGTGTATTTTTTTTTAGTTTATAGTGCTAACACGAAGAGATTTGACTACGCGCAATAATACAACAATTATTTTTTCAATAATTAATAGAAAATGTGTTGTTGGGGGGGGTTCTCAAACATTTTTTTGCAGCCATGGACCCCTAAAATAAATCTGCTGACCCTTCAGTGTGTATATATATATATAACGGTCACCTTATTGTTGAGTGTTTATTGCAGACTTTTCCATATATCCGTTTTGTTTTGGGTTTTTTATTTATTTATCTATCTTAATTATTATTCGACATTATTCGTAAGTCTAGCTCTTTTTGTATTATTGAGTTATTAAGAGCTATTATTTATCATTTATTACAATAATGAATTGGATTTGAACTTTGACAGTAGTGAGTTTCCACTACTGTAACAAAAAACAAACGGCAGACCTCTTGACAATGTTTCACAGACCTTCCATAAACATTTCGAGCAAAACAAATCCATCCATCCATCCATCCATTTCCTGTACCGCTTATCCTATCCCAGGGAACTCGCGGCACACACATTCACACACTGTGGACGATTTGGAAATGACAACCAGGGTACCGTGCATGTTTTTGGACCGGGGGAGGAAACCGGAGTACCCGGAGGAAGCCTTCGAAGCACGGAGAGAACACGTAAACTCTGGCAACGTGCCAACCACTGAGCCAAACAAATCGTTCAGACTTTTTAATTTATCCTGATGCACTATAGTCATTTCCCTGTGTTTTTAGTATTCCTTGTACCTTTGTGAAGTTCCACCTCTGGATGAAATGCCTGGCGATGTCCCTCGCAGCCTTCCCATGAACCACAACTCCAACGTCATGCCATGGCATCCTCGGCGTCTTATACCTGTCAATGAAATCTGGACAAGATGACGGCACACAGCAAACCAGAAGCCTGTTTAAAGGGAAGCTGATACAGAGTAGAGCGTGTACTCGATCGTTGATTTATTCGGCTGTGTGAGACACTGATCAACCTAACAAGGCCTCGATTTCTATCTCTGACATTTCTCAGGATGTTCCGGTGTATTTATATACCAGGACTGCTCAAATTTCTTCCGGGTTATAGGCAGAGTAGTAAGAGAGGTGGAGAGAGAGAAAACTGAACGGTGAACCCAATCGGATATGGAACGGGATAGTCTGGAACCGTACTCCTCTCTCGTTTTCAACATTTCTTCTACTTTTCTTTCTGATATAAAAGACATCCCGTTTCTTTCGTATGACTACGTGCGGTCGGGTTATAATGAAGTAAGCAATATGAATCATATCCTTTTCTACTGGACTTAGAGGCACCTTGGATAGAAAAATAGAACATTTATATTTGAGCTCTCGGAGGTTTTTCATTACCATCGAACGGCTTGTTGAGTTTGACCCAGTCTTTGAGGATGAAGTTGCAGTAGTCTTTGCCATGCCAGAAGCGAGTCTCTCCACAAAGCTCTGTGCTGCTTATGTGACTTCTGAGGGAGCTGGTGTCTGTAATAACAAAGTCAGAAACGTTCCAGAAATAGAAACGTCAAGCAAGACATCATTCAGGTGGCTGTCTCTTTACATTTGGGCAGTGGTGGTTCAACGGTTAAGCCTCTGAGGTACTGATCAGAAGGTTCGAGCCCCAGCACTGCCAAGCTGCCACTGTTGAGCCCTTGAGCAAGGCCCTTAACCCTCTCTGCTCCAGGGGGCGCTGTATCATGGCTGACCCAAGTTGGGATATGGGAAAAAAAAAATTCACCGTGCTGTAAATGGTAATGGTAAATGATCTGCACTTAAGTAGTGCTTTTTTGTTTGTTTTTTTAACCTTAGCGGTTCTATAAGGCGCTTTACACTGGTTTTACATTGTAAACGAGGGTGAATGAGAACCAGTGTAAAGCACTTTGGAAGCGCTGAGGTTAAAAAAGCGCTATATAAGTGCAGACCATTAACATTCATCCATTCACTCACACACTCACACACCAGTGGTAGCGAAGCTGATACGCAAGACGATAACTTGCCATCGGGAGCAACTCGGGGTTCAGTGTCTCGCCCAAGGACACTTCGGTACGTGGAATCGAACCGCCAACTCGACTCTACCACCTGAGCCACAGCCGCCCCTATAATGTATGAGTGTGTGTGTGTTTTTAACTCGTTTAACTCATTTAAAACTCATTTAAGTATAGATATTTAAATGGAAAATCATTCATCAGTGCCTCTGTTTGCTTAGGACCAACACATTTTAGCTGTTAATTTGACATAATGGATGTCTATAGTACTATTTAAATTATGTAGTGTGTGTGTGTGTGTGTGTGTGTGTGTGTGTGTGTGTTGCTGACCATGAGGCAGGAGATGGAAGTGATGCAGGCCCATTGAGTAGGAGTCAGTGGAGCGCAGAAACAGGCTCTTACTGTACCACTCTGGGACAAGCAGCGATCTAGAGCTCACACTGCTCCTACTGTTGCAGTGCTCTGTAAGCGGAAAACACACACACACACACACACACACACACACACACACAGACAGTAATAAGTGTTCATACAGAATTTATTTTATATATAAAAGTAGCTTCTCAAGGCACTTGACATAAAAAACACAATCATGTATAGATACAAATAATAAAAAAAAGCATACATATCAAGACTGAATAAATCAAAAGTCAAGTAAAATCTAACCTAAAAAGTACGTTTTAAGATAAGATTTTAAAATACCTAACGTCTGTGCGTGTCTGATATCACCTGGACGTGAATTCCATAGTTTAGGAGCATAAGAGGAGAAACCCCTATCACCCATGGAGCGTAAACGTAAACTTTTACATAGTGCATGGTCTTAGAGTGAGACATTCATGTTTTGCCGGTGCACTAAAGATCACAAGGATCACCTTTGAGAAAGAATTATAGATGTGATGTATATATCTGCATCTAATAGATCCTATTTGTATTTCCATGAGGAATAAAACACAACACGGTGTGCTGTTATAGGAAAGTAATCAGTGACCAGGTGCTGAGATGAAGCGGAGACCAACCTGAAGTTGATTATTTCCCGGTAACGACACCGGTGTCGGAATGTTTTATTCCTCTTACACCACAACAGTTTCTCAGTTTCCTAACGCAAGCGTTTTCGATGGATCAAGAATGACATTTCAGACTTTTATCCACGTCGAGCTACACCGTGGAGCGTCCGCAAAACACGTCATCACTTACGTTATAACAGCTATAAACAGACAACGCTCCCTCACTGGCTTCTTTCTTGAAGTTAAATAAATAAAAGACAAATAGATGCAGCTTGTTGCGTGACCGAGATACAGCAAAGCTGTCCATCTTGAAGACTGTATATGTTGGAAAACTTAAAATGACTGCTTTACTGCTGACTCTTACACTGGAGACTCCTTTCCGAAATGGAAACGTCACCGTATCAATAATTACGCACGTTATTCGTACACGTTTATGCGCTGACTTGCCATACGAGTCTCTCCGCAAGTTATTACTATAGATATGGTAACCCTACTGGAAATGGTAACAAGCACATTAAAAAATATAAAAGCTTCTGACCAATCAGGATGGAGAATTCGACAGTGCTGTGGTATTTTGTGTACCCGTTGTCTAATAACGTCCGGGTTGGAATGGTATTCATGGCTTATTTAAACCCTTTCAGCCCTGTCTGTGCTCAGAAAGTTCACCCTGTAGTCACGAGTATACTTATGTGGTTTGTGTAAGTGTGTTCTTCTTACTGAACTCCGTGCCTTCTGAGCTGCTCTTATCCTCTGCTGCTGCAACGTAGCTTCTACTGACAGGCAGTGTGAGGTTGGAGCTGGTTTCTGCACGCTCCTCCACCGAGCACGTTTCTCCAGCAGCCTCTCCACCCAGCACTTCTTCTTCCATCACTGAACTGAACTTCAGCGCTTTATCCTCTTCCGACACGCCCACAGACTCCTGAACGTATAAAGAGCGCGTGCAAGGGCCAACAAATCACGTCAGCTAGCATTTTTACCGTCTTGCGTAAATACTGTGTTCAGACGTGTTTACTGACTTCCTTATCAACGATAAGAATGTGTCTCGTCAGTAATATCTGCCACCTGCTCTCCACAGCATCCACAGGGAGATACACTGTAACTTATCACTGCTATACCTTCAGCAAAGAAAGCTCCGTCGATGCACACGCTCGCTCTCATTTAGTACTGCTGCGTAGCGCTGACATTAGGACGACGTTAAATGCAGCTGATGTATTTAACCGCCTGTAGACGCTAGTAATGGTCCACCTGTCCTGAATCAATGGCTAGACTTTATGACATAAATTAGAGTATCGCTGAGGGTAATTTGTTAGTCGAGCACTCCCTGACCCCATATACCGAATGCCTTTTGAACGCAGGGGGAAAAATGTCCTGTGAAGTGTGCGGGTTAATGGCTCATGGAGGATCATAGTGGCCTGGACTTGGCAAATGGCAAATGTCACAGCAGTCTCCTCCCGGTGGGTATAATTTTATTAAGTGCAAATATCACTAGGCTCCTTAGGAAACGTTTGGAAAAGGTTACACCAACAGCTGTAACAGTTTCATGTATATTAGCAAAGATTTTACAGTCGAGGAGACTTGGGTTGATAGATACAGTCACTCATGCATGAGCATAGAAGCCCCTAAGTACATGCAATAAACACTTCGATTTGAAGGGCTGAAATCATGTTTATTTAAAAGCCCCGGCCCATATTTAATGACACAATGGCGAGCAGGTAGACTGCAGCCTGCAAGAGGGGGCATAGAAGAGAAATCATTCTCGCCCATTCAGTGGCCCCCAGTAATTTGTTGAGTCACTCATCCATGCAGACCCTTTATGTTTAATGCAACTCTCCTGGGGAAGGAAGTACCCGGTAAGGCCAGGCGATGTTCCTCAGCATGAGAGCACTGGGATTAGCAACCGCAGGCCCTTCGACTGTGCCCCAGATGCTCTGTAATTGCGATTTTACGTTTGCTAGTGGAAAGAAAAAAAAAAAAGCGATGATCCAGAGCTGCAGACCCTAAGCACAAAATCAATCCGTGCAACAACAAAGCTGGCATTCGTTTAAAACGCAGTCCATGATGGTCTTCTCAGGTTGATATCCTGCTCTGTTACAAAGTAAAATACGATACCTGTTGGATCTTGTGGGAACTTGCTAAAATGTTCTTTTATATATATATATATATATATTCGTATGTATTATAACTCAAGTAAGTTACCTAAAGAACATGAAATGTCTGCTATACACAGAGAGACAGTGCACTGGTGCCCATCAGTAGAAGAAGCTTGAGTCGGCAGCTGTCAGGTGCGTGTTTCATTCCCCCATCGAGCACTTTGACAGATCTCAGAAACACCCAGCTGGCAATAGCGTGGCACCTTCCCTGATGAGGGCAGCCTGATGTTGACAAACATTGCAGTGCCACTGTGGGCTATTGCTCTCCACGGGTCACATTTACAGCAAGTTTACTCCTGTCCAATTCACTTACGGTTCAGCGGAGAAGCCTGTCTGAACAGCCAGCGATACTTTCTATTCCTGAGCCTCGCTGAAGTCTATTTACTGTATATCCCTGAAGAGTGAGTCAAATATTTTCCTTATGGAGTTGTACTACAGCAGGTCACCCGCTGTTTTGTTTGGTTTGAAATCCTTGTTATTAATAATAATACATTTCTCTCTCTCTCTCTCTCTCTCTCTCGCTATATATATATATATATATATATATATATATATATATATATATACAAAGGACTTTATTGTAAGTATATGTTGATGGTGGTCAACAATGACAATGAGCATGATGACAATGATGATGATCAAACCTTGGTTGTATTACTTACCCGGGTGAGCTCAGGGGAAACTGCTGGGCTGGCCTGAGGACTCCGTCTGACACTACCAACATCGGTTAGTCTGTGTTGGGAGTCATCCCATCTCCCATAGGCAAGATCGATGCCACCCAGAAAGGCTAGTGACTGGTCAATCACCACTGATTTCTCATGGTGAGCCCAGAGTAGTGATGTGGAGGGTACATGGTCAGGGTGCCGGATCACCTGTCACTCAACACAGATACGAAAGGGTTTTTTTTTTTTTCCCCTCCATATAATAAGTCTGTGGTTCCCATAAACATTCAAAATGCATGGCTGTCAGCAACGGGTAAATTATTTTGCACACCAAATTCTTGTTGAAATTTCAGCTTCTTCACGCCGATCCCTCGTCTTAACGAAAAGGCGTTCACTTTTTTTTTATTTTTTAAACAAACTATTTGAACTGATTTGTGTACATTTGAAAGATAGCTAGAAAGAAAAACAAACTCCTGTCTTCACTGCAGCTGGCTCAGTGCCAAAAATAGCAGAGCTCACAAGATGGAGGCACCCAGTGTGAGGAACAAGTACAGCTGCGTCTCCTGCAGTTTTTGCAGAGCCTCCAGAGGATACTGCCCCTGGCAGGTGCTTGTATACCAGCAGAGCCCTAGAATACCTCCGCCCAGCTGTGGTGCTACCCATCTCCTTGGGGTGTGGGACCCCAGCCACTTCCCAGCACCATTCTTCTGCACAATTTCAAGCACCACTCCAATAAGATAATATGACGGTGTGTCAATCTCTTCCCCGCTTGGGGTTAGCCTGCTGCAGTGATGCGTGCCACACAGCCATGATGCCATGAAGGCTCTTCAGAATTGAAGGTGACCAAGGCAGACTTGCCGCCTGCAGCTCTTACCAGGACGTTCGACAGAGAACAACCTGACCATCCCCAGATGAGATCTCTAGGGTTCAAAATCATGTGATCTCCCATCTTTTTTTTTTTTTTCACTGTGAAGTTAGGCAAAACTCAAACATGATCTAAGTATGCTGCCCCTCCCTACGACCAGAGGCCAGAAGCAAGCTGGGTGCTCCCGCACTATGCATGATATGTTTTGATAGAGGCTTTGTTCTTAGTGGGATACGAGTGGCTGTAGGAGTCGGATAGCAGTGCTGGGGGGAGGGTAAAGCTGATGCAGACGGACAGCTCCCCTCTGTATCACTGTCAGTGGAGGAGAGGGGGCAGCTTTTAGGAACACTAGACATACTGTATGACTCACCATGATGTTGGAGTGAAGGCCCGTCAGAGTCTTCTTGGTGTACTCACTGTTGAGGCCCAGGATCACTTCCACCTCTTTATAGAGCAAGACGCAGATCTTTACCCCTTGCTCCTGGCATGACAATCGGAGACACCACACACTCACCACCACATTCGCTTTTTATTCCAGCTCAGAGCTTTGTAAGATGCTGAAATGACTCACTGCTTTCCGCTTTAAGACGTGGTCTAATCTCCACGTGTTCCCGTCTACCACAGGTCTTTTGAGGAAGATCTCTGGACTCAGCCTTGGTACATCAGGAAACATCTCAGTTCAGTACCACTGCAGTAACTTTGACATTTGCTGCTCACTCACATGGGCTCTGGAATACTAAATACGCCAGTTTTACTAGTACAAGTACTACCTTGTTCAATTAAAGAGTAAACAAACTATCTAACTAACTAACTAAATAAATAAATAAGTACATAAATAAATGAATAATCATGGTTGGATTGTTAATTTTTGATCAGTTAAAGTGTTTACTTTTACTCTTGAATACTTTAGTATATTCAAATATAAATCATTATTTATAATCATTATGATTTCCCCAGCGTACTTCTGCTATAAATTGGGTAAGAATTTGACACACAGTAGTACCCATACTTTTATATTATAAGCACACTTTTCATTGATTTACTGTGATTTTCATTGATTTACCTGGCATTACATTAATAATATATTCATCAAGTCCACAGTTATAAAGTTTTAAAGCGAAAGTTTTTTTTTTTTTTTTTTTTTTTTTTTAAAAAGCTTTTATAAGATTTATAATCTTTGACTTCCTTCCAGGAAGTGAGGTATTCACACTCTGTCAAAAACTTTCATATCAAATATCCCCAGGTGGAATGTGATTTAATTTCAGGAAACAAGTACACATGCTACTGTGTGTAAGCGTGAGTCCTGCAAATTCTTCGACTACATCAAGGGGTGTGAAATAAGTGCTCACAGCATCATCAAACCTAGGAACAAGAGGAAAGATTGATGCTGAGTCTAATCTGTACCACCAGGCTGTGATGAAGATTTCCTCCTTTGCACCTTCTAGGGCATCAGCAATGGCATCAAAGTACCCAGCTGCATTGACAAACCTTCAAAAGAGGCATGGGAAGATTCGTTTAAAAACAGTACCGGGGCGTCTCGCAGATGTTTCTGATGAAGAAATCCAATCAAGATGAGAGAGACATGTTAAATGGAACATGATGAACAGAATATATTGATAACCGAACTGACTGGGAGAACTGGTCTGTAAAACATGATGTCTGAAATCATGTGAAAGTTTTATGGAAAGAAAGCAAATTTTTTTTTTTCTTTTCTTTCTTTTTTTCTTTTCCTGTTTTTTTTTCTTTTCTTTCTTTCTTTTTTTTTTTTTTTTAAACGTGATTGCAGAGCGTTATAGTGTATAGAGTTTAGCGCTCGACATCGGATTGTTCCTCACCATTGTGCTTTTGTGTTTTCTCTGACGGGGGCGAATGAGCCATGGCGATTTTCTCTCAAGAAGTCCTGACCAAACCTTTGGACAAATTCGTCGATGGAGTGCCCCCACCAGCGAGCCTGCCTATACGTGGAACACTTAATGGTGAGAGCCCTGTAATAAAGAGTGAAAATCTTGAGGTGATTGAACATTAAGCGCATATTACGATTAACTCTGTGAAGGTAAATAGTCTCGAGAACGTGCCTACAGAGATTTTCGATCGTCACCCCATGCCTGACTCCAGTCTCTTCGCTCCCTATTTGAATGTGGAACCCCTTATCGTAGAGAATCACTGTCCCAACTTGGCCATCTTTGGGCTTCATGTAGAGAACAAAGGAATCTTTCACCACCAGCCATCTGAAACATGAAGCCCAATGAGAGCTGAGACATGAGCGAGAGCTGCTTCAGCCTCGATAAGGAGAAAACAGCTGTAATAAGCAGAAATAAGTGAACGGCCGCAACAAAAGACATGCCACGACCCCGGTGCCCAGCTAGCGCTGCAACCCGAGAAGCAAAATTCAATTGGGACCTAAACCCTCGCTGTTTGCTTTTACGAGCGGTGTGAGTTATGCAGGCGTAACACTAGCTGCCTGTAAAACAGAAATAAAAACAGTGTTTCTCCTCACATGAAGATAGTTCACCGTGAGCGAGTGTTATTCTGTCCTACTTATTTCAGAGCCAGTGCTGTATTATGCTACAGAGCCATAAAAACCTGCAGGTCACACGCTGATAACTGTAAGCCTGTCAGCCTGAGCTGTTTGAACAGAAAATGAGGTATCGGTTCTTCTCTGTTAAAGGGAGTGGTTGGGAACGACAACAAACATGGGCAGTATCACATGGTGGAAAAAGATGAACGTATCGCTTTTTCGGTAGGTGCATGATATTTATTTATTAAAGAAAGGATAGAGAGAGTGAAATGGGATTATAGACAAGGCGTCACCTTTTGGACCAGCGATAGCACACGCTGTTGGACCCACACCAGTAACAGACTGGGAATGTGTTTCCTCCAGATTTCTTCAGGATCATACCTTCACTTTGGAGAAAATGAATATAAATCACTCTGTGTTACAAAAACAAACAAACAAACAAACAAACGAAGAAAACTTATTTGATTGATAAATAGTTCGTTCTTACATTCCCTTCGGGCCGAGCTCCTTGATAAATGATATTTGACTCACTTCTAAGAATTCAAGCTGAAAGCAAACGTAGGCCGTTAGCTTTAAGCTAAGACGTTTCAAACAATTCATTGCAAATGTGTGCTTCAAAAAATGTCTTCGCGAGTAAAAGATCTCGAATTTAGGCAAATCCAACTAGCATGTCACAAGTGAACAAATGGAAGATTATTAAGCCACGTTTCTCGACATTTACACTCATTTCAAGCTCGAAATGTTCATATTCTACTGGCAAATAATTTATTAATTTACGCATTTATTTCTGTAAAGGAGCAAAACGATCTGCCATTAGAGCAGGAGAATTTTTAAATGAGTCGATATGCCTAGAAACAGGGCTTTAATGGTCTTATATTTGTGATGTAGTAATCTCATAATGAGAAATATTACATAACGTTCAACTTTATTGAAGGTATCTTGACTTGCTCGGCGTTTATTTAGTGCGGCATGCTCGTGAACGGTTCAGTCACTGCTTCTCTTTCAGTGGGAAATCTCGGCTTTCACGATTAAAAACACAGCCCCGAAGCACGTCGTTATGGTTACGGAGACAAACGTGGAATATTCGGATATTTTACGATACTTACTGTTGCAGGATGATTTCTGTAGAGCGTTTTTTTCAAAATATTCTTGAGATAGTCTTCAAGCCGCATCTAATGGAGCACAGAGTCCGTTACAGTAGCCAAAATTGCTTTTTTAAAAAGATTTGCATTTGGAATAATGTGTAAAATGATGCTTCTAACTTTTCTGCTCATCAGCTGTTCCTCTCTGACCAGAGCATCAGGTCTGCGTGGCAGCGTGGGCATGTGTCCTGTCCGAGACCTACTGTGACCTTCGAACGACCTCCTTTTGACCGAGTGACTTGGAGAGAGAGAGAGAGAGAGAGAGAGAGAGAGAGAGAGAGAGAGAGAGAGAGAGAGAGAGAAGGAGAAAGCCTATAGTTTAACATTAAAACCATCACCAGGTTGTTGGTTGTGTCTCTGGTCCAATTTGCTGCAATGTTCTGACAACCCTCAGCACTGTCTATGCAGTGAAGCTGAGAACACTCAGAGACATTAAAGAGACATTGAAGGTTAGTGTGTTTGTACGTGCGTTTACGTGCGTATAGCTTACATTCGACTCGGCAGTGGGATCCTCAATAAGGCCTTGAACTTCAGCAGCTCCTGATGCAGCATTTGAAAATGCTTGAAACGTCTCTTGATTTTCCAAGTGAAGTTCCCGTACCTTAGCTCGATAGTGTACAGATTGGGATTCAAAACCTTCCGGAGAAGAAGTTCATAAGCACGATGTCATTTACAACCGGTCAGAAATATATTCATATAAACTTAAACCATTTTCAGCCGTTCGAGCGTGAAAGAAATTCCTAAAGCGCTTGTTTAGAGAAGCTCAAATGGGATCATATTTCCAAATGTCCCTGGGTGTGTCTGTATTGTTAGGATAATAAATACAAAAATGGTCTCTACCCTTGCATACGTAACGCGATCCACTTCAGTCACTTGCACCAGGATTGGCACGTCATCAAGGAACACCTTGCAATCCAGAGACTTAAACGGAAGAAACGAGTATATCGCTTGAAAAGGGTTCGTTCTTGATTCTGAAAAGATCCAGGCGTTATTATATATTAGATCGCTTTATATCAAGTGGTATACTGTGCATTTCTTGCTAAAAACCTAAATAATGCAACTGATTATAATCTCAGACACACACACACACACACACACACACACATGGATGCAGGTCTGATGTTGGACCTGTCATATTGAGCTTGCTGATGGCGACATAGCAAACTACCAATCATGTAGTAGTAGGAAGTGATTAGACCGACTATGTAAACTTTGAAGTGCACAATAATGGGTTGAAGGGGAGAGAGGCTACAACTGAGGTCCAGCAGGGTGGCAATTCATGAGTCCAGCTGGAGGACTATAGTATTGGCACCTGAGTACAGACAGGTGACAAAATATAGGGAAAAAACCAGTGGCTCATTTGAGTAAAAATGTTGTTTTATCCCTCCTGTACAGTTACAGAGACTTGTTGAATCTCTGCAAAGGCACGTTGTAGCTGTTCGTAGTGATACCAACGACTAGGACACTTCCTGTTGTTTTATCCTTGAACTTGTCTCCTGTCTATAGGTGGTGACTGGTAACGATGCACTAAATAATGTTCATAAATAGGATGTCGTAAAATGTTTCGTTTGTTATGATTGTAATAATCTACTCCTAAGTGCACAAGGTACAAACCGTGTCATGTTGTCGTTCACACAACACAATCTAGCTGGTGAAAATATTATACCAGAGCTTGTGTTATATCGTGGTACTTTATTCCGCCATGCTCTTAACTCTCCGTTCTGAACTGTCAGAAGTCGTAAATTTTCTGTCCTATACCGGGCGTTATAGGATATTATGTCTGACGTATAATGTGTTATAAATATGCAGAAATATCACACTTATAAAGCATGTTATTCAATCCTTGAATTTACGCATCGGACAGATTATAAATGATCATGTCATATGTTTTTGTATTATTTGCTTTTTAATATGGCAAAAGTCCCAGTCAAGGATGACGTTTACATATTAACACTAAGCCTTGGTTTGCGATGAATTATTCAAAGTGAATTAGAATAAATCTAGCCGTGTGCGGCGGAGTCAGAGACCACGATGAGAACGGATACTGACCCCGGAGACTGGCATCACACCGGTCCACATCCAGCTCTTCTGAATTATCCTGTAGGTCGTCGTGATCCAGGCTGGCCGAGAAGCCACTCGTGTCTGACTCCAGACGCTCCAGACGGAACGATTTCTGACACACAGCCATTCCCCGACTCACTCACACTCCCGATGATGTCTGTCTATCAGCAATCAAAGGAATACGTGGTTTACCAAACGTCACACACGGTAAACGTGTATTAAATATGGTCACAGATATATCCCTTCATGTTTTAGAGGAAACAAGGTTGTGTAACTAAAATCAGACATATATATATTATATATATATTTTAAAGTAATGAATTCAGATTCAGTGTATTTTTACATCATCCTATACCGTGACATAATCACTGGTTATATTTATATTACACATAACGTTGAGGTGTATTTTTTTATACCAATGTAGAAGTGTGAATTCTAGGCATTTAGGCATAAAATCCCAGTGTTGCTGTTTGTTTCATTCCTTGGCCTTAAATTCAGTGACAATAAAGCTTCTTCTCAATTAGCTCAATTTCTCAGTCATTTCTTTAGTAAATACCCAGTGCACACACACACACACACACACACACACACAAAAAAACCCCACTTGGCTTGCAGCCACTGATCATTGCCCCCTCATGCAAAATGCATGAAGTATGGATTTCATATCTGCCGGCTGTAGTGTTCAGCTCTCTGTTACGCTCAGGGAGAGAGCTGTTAATGAGAGGGCATCTCTCTCTACACCAGTGACCGTGCTAGTGGTACAAATGCAAAGTGACATACCAGTCAACACCGGACGAGGGGATGGAATGTTTTCCGATCCCATACAGAGTGATAGACGTTGATTTCGCATGACTTAATGGTACATGTAATCAAGGAAAGCCTGAGCTCATATGGCACAACAAATATGGCATGAGGAGATCTCACGTGACCCATGAACCTCTTTGTACAATGAACTTGAACAGCTGAAATACACTGTTCATGATGTGGACAGATGTGTATATCTGGTGTGTGTGTGTGTGTGTGTGTGTGTGTGTGAGTGTGTGTGAGTAAGAGAAGCAAGGGCTGCTTTCAGATTTTAGGATTTTGTGCTTCATTTCACCTGTCATTGCTCCACTAAAATACAGAATCTCCCTAATTGCTGTGTCGAGGCGCTCAGTGCTGCAGGGAGGGAGCGAGAAACCCAAACCCACTTCCCTCATCACCAAAATAGCTTTCAAGCTTCATCAGCTAGAGACATCCAGGCAGTACGGGAAAGTATTCATCCAAGATGGCTCAGCAAAACCCAAAGCAAAGCAATGATACCAATAATATTCCCCATGGTTTAGCAATGGCACCAGCACAGCGGACGTTCCTAGTAAAGTGCTTCTCCGTGCCGTAATTGGCTGGCCAAATGAGCAGAATCACACGCACTTATTAACACATTCACAAGCTGCAACTAAATTGCACGCAACACATAATGTTTGCTGAACAGAGACCCTTCTTTGGCATAAAATTAGGCGCCCCTGTAGAGCACATTAAGCAGATAAAAATTGCACAAACAATTAAGATGTGCTGAGTTGAAGATCCCCAAGCAACATGAAAATGAGTTCATTAGGTACAGATGAGGCAGATTTTGCCCTGACATATTATATCGTTTTGCGAACGCAGTTCGTGTATTTACACTTTGTGACACTTTGGCACTGGAACAAAAATAATTATCATGATGTTAACTGACATATTCATCTGTACTGGAAACATGCCCAGGTAGAAAACTTCTTTATCTAGAATATAATAACATCTGGTTCATCTGGACAAAGATTTCTTCTTTTGAGTGGTTTATTTAGTTATTATTATTATTACATACCAGTGTCAAAACTCAATTACATTTAATAAATGCGTAAAAGCTCAGCCATGTAGCTGTATATACAGACCTATAAATAAAGAATATTGATAGAAAAGTATTCTACCTCCGCGTAACTGTATAGTCTCCGGGGAATTACGTTTTTCACTCTCAATATCACAGAATAGACACAGACATACAGTCATTAATTTACTCGAGAGTGGGTCTGAGTTAGTTAACCTTTTGATATTTTTATTGTCCCTCAGCAGTGTGATGGAATAAAATACCATCGCAGTTTGTGAAGTCCTTAACAAGACCTGAACTTTCTGAGAAGGTCAACAGTGATACGTGTAGTAACACCTATGTAAGAGGGACAGAGTGTGCTGGGGGGGGGGGGATACATTTCTTATAATAATTCTTACGCTCGCTGGGATAAAAACCACAATACTGTCCATCAGAGGAGGTTTCACTTCTTATTCAGTCAATGTTATGGCGTGGAATTGAGGCGCCAAAACCCTTCTTCTTGGCAGATAAATACAACAACAGACGATAACATGAAATATTCTTGACATATTTTTGTTTCTATAACGACACTACGTACAATGCGTGCACGCACATGTCGAGAAGGGATCTCAGCAAGGATTCTGTAATGAAATAAACTGTTCAGGAAACGCAGAAGAGCAGCGTTTAGATGAATAAGCTGCACACGTTTAACTCGTTTTAACCGCATGCAAAATGAACGCACTGATTTAGCACTAAATATTACGCACATCGCTGCAATCATGTATTTGATACAGAATTCAGATCAAGACATTACATTGGGGGATAATTACACGGTGCATGACCGAACAAAAACAGATCATTAAGCATGAAGAGATCGTATATTATTCCGCATAGCGTTAGCTCAGAGTAATTGAGCAGCCAAAAGTGTTACTGCTAAATCATAACATGGACTAAGACATGAGTCTGGAACAGCAGGAAGGCAGGATGATGAGAAAGACAGAGAGCTCCTACCTCTCCAGAATCATACGAATTCAGTGCTGGAAGATAGACAGACTTTCCTTCTTTCTAGCCTTCTTAAAGCCATTCCACTGGCATGTAAGGTAACACTGGTCCTGCATCGGCTCTAGGCAAGTATCGCCCCTGAATTAAACCAGAAATGTAGGGTTCTATTTACAGCTCCTACAATGTTTCATTGAAGCTGGGAGTAAAACAAGGGTACCATTTCACAGGCTACTGAAAGCCCCTATTGATGGAGTAAAGTGTTGTGATGAAATGTTTGTACCAGGAATCAGAGAGCTGATGCTAATCTCTGTGATGTCAGGCAGATTAGAATCCATGATCAGGAGCTGAATACAGTCCCGGGGACTGGCTGGGGACGGGTTCGACTGGTATTTGTGTTGCAGACAGGGAATCTGAGCTGATGCAGCGTTACTGATGTGTCAGCGGTTTGGATGATGGGGGAGAGTTGGCATAGTGATCGGCATGCTCATGACAGACACATCAGTGTAGCGCAGCCGTTATATATACATGTGTCCTAGCCTGTGTGGTCTGTTCAGGAGTGAGGAGAATGGGGTGATCACTTACATCACACTATACAGCACAATGCTCTGGATGGACAAAGAAGAAACTGTTCATAATGATAACTAGATACAAAAACAAAGTTGCAGGCTTGCAGTTAGACAAATGTAATTGATATATACTTGTTGGCTATACAACCCCAGTTGCAAAAAAGTTGGGACGCTGTGTAAAATGTAGATAAAAACAGAATGCAAGGATTTGCGAATCTCATAAACCCGTATGTTATTCACAATCGAACATGGAAAACATAGCATATGATATATCAAACTGAAGAAATGTACGGTTTTAAGAAGAAGAAAAAAGAAAGAAGGTAATTTCGAATTCGATGGCCGCATTTACTTCTGAGGGCGCATGGTGGCTGAGTGGTTAGCACATTCGCCTCATGCTGCCAGGGTCGGGGGTTCGATTCCCACCGTGGCCCTGTGTGTGCGGAGTTTGCATGTTCTCCCCGTGCTGTGGAGGTTTCCTCTGGGTACTCCAGTTTCCTCCCCCAGTCCAAAGACATGCACGGTAGGCTGATTGGTGTGTATGAATGTGAGTGTGTATGTGATTGTGCCCTGTGATGGATTGGCACCCCACCTTGTGCCTGATAGGCTCCAGGTTTCCCTGTGACCCTGAAAAGGATAAAGTGGTATAGAAGATGGATGGATGGATTTACTTCTGAGAGACACTCTTTTATTTTATATGCACGATCATTTTACTGACCTGTTGCCAATTAACCTGCAAAATGCTCCTCCAGCTGTTCCTTTTTAGCTTTAACACTTATTTTTCCAGCCTTTTGTTGGCCCGTCCCAACTTTTTTGAGACGTGTTGCAGCCATCGAATTCAAAATGACCTTATTTTTTTTCTCTCCTCAGAATGGTACATTTTCCTCAGTTTAAACATTTGATATGTTTTCCATGTTCTTCTGTGAATACCATCTCATTTATGAGATTCGCAAATCATTGCTTTTTTAAATTTTTGATTTTATTTACCTTTATTGACACTTTGCAGTGTCCCAACTTTTTTGAAATTGGGGTTGTGCTTATATGTGTATACATACTCAATACTTTTATTTTTTGTTTCATTTTCAGTAAAACAGAACAGCAGACTGTTATTATTTGCATCTGCAAAAACAACAACAATAATTTGTGTAGCGAACAAACAACTTTATCCTTTTTCTCTTGTTGCACTGAGCAAGTTTGCACCTCAGTCACGTGAGGATCCATTGTAAAGGGCTCGTAGGTTGTGCGCATGCGCGAGAATGGAGCAGGCTGTAATCCAAACGGGTCCGCGTTTCCTATGTAAGTGCACTAGAAAGGGTGACAGACTCATGGCTTACACGCCCTACCGAGTGCACTATGTGCGAGGTCGGATTGAAATCAGCCTCAGACATGGAGGAAGTTGTTAGCTTTTAGCCACGCGTCTGCTCTGCATACAAACGGTCGTATTGCCGAGTTTTACACGTCAAACCGGTCTGTACGACTTCAGCAGTGTGCTCCAGTCACGCGCGTTGGCGGTGTGTGTTATTTTAAAATATACCGTTATCTGAAAGAATGTGATAGTAACGTAAAGCTGAATGCCTTCCCTGTGAAGCGCTATGAGAGGGAGTTGTGCTGGGATTGTGTAGCGCGAGCTCTTCCCTATGCTCAGACTTGTAGCGGTAGGCGTGTCACTCAGGTAGGCGTGTCACTGTCTGTTGTAGGGGTCTCTCTCTGGTAGGCGTGGCTCTCTGGTAGGCGTGGCTCTCTGGTAGGCGTGGCTCTCTGGTAGGCGTGGCTCTCTCTGGTAGGCGTGGCTCTCTCTGGTAGGCGTGGCTCTCTCTGGTAGGCGTGTCACGCAGAAACCACTATACATATACAACATTACTCCTGTCTTCACTGCAGTGTTCCCGAATTCTAACATTAATATACAATTCTACTGTTTATTTCATTTATCTTTTACAACTATGCATTTCTGATTAGTATGTGATGTTCTTTTATGCAAAAAAAAAAAAAAAATAGGCCCATGATGAAATTAGAAAGGGTCCAGTATCACCATCGGGTGGATAAATATCTTTTTTATCTTATTGCAGAAAAATAAACAAAAAAGGTGGGTAGGATATCGGAGAAAAGATCAGATATCGGATCCTGTAACAAATGGCAAAGATTGGAATTGTGTCCGGGAATGTTTACGTATACAAAGAAAGAAACCTTTTTTCTTTTCTTAGGATTGATTTTTTTGTATTATATTCATACTTTATATTGTATTTGTTATAGGAAGTAAGTTTTTACTCTTGGTAGTTTTTAAAGAAAACAGTAGAGGACGGGTATCGGTATCGGCTCTGGTACTCAGGGTATCGGTATCGGGAAAAGAAAACAATCAGAAAAAAAATTTGTCATTATTAGTCACGTATACATTACTGCACAGTGAAATTCTTTTCTTCGCATATCCCAGCATGTTAGGAAGTTGGGGTCAGAGCGCAGGGTCAGCCATGATACAGCGCCCCCTGGAGTAGAGGGGGTTAAAGGCCTTGCTCAAGGGCCCAACGGTGGCAGCTGTTCCAACATTAATGACAACTGAGATCCTACAGTGTGACACGGCTTACAGCGTGGATCATGTTCGTACAGTCTGACTATTCGTTCGTATAGTCTGACTACAGACTATTGAAACTCGCACACCCGGCGTAACCGCGTCATATAGCTGCATCGCGTCCTGTAACTTTGAACCCAGTGTTTATCTCCACTACTGCTCCATTCTAGTTCTCATTTCTTTATATAGGCGCTAAGAGCGAAATCTCACCATCTTACCTATGTTAGTGCGTTTTGCATATTTTCCTCCTATAAAAGGCCAGCATAGCTGCGTTAACAGCGTCCCGCTGTGACCTCAAAATAACGCACCGACCAAGAAATTAGCACCAGAATCAGTATGCACATCACAAATATTTCAATATAAGAATATTTCATATGTTTGTTAGGATATCGTTGCTCCGGGAACTGTGACGTGACGGTATATTTAAATCTAAGGGTCCATATAACAACTCTATGAGACGATTGTGAGGGCTGCTTCCTGTGTGTTCAGAGCGTGCAGGAAGTAGATGGCGAGACGGTGGGAGCTGCAGTGGAAGGTACAATGGCGCCGTGTGAACCACACTGGGATCAACACATCCCCTGGCCGAAGATCCGAGCTCTACAGTCGCGCCTGCTAGTGGCCTCCGTGGCCCTGATTTGCTTCATAAACAGCTACGATGGAGACTTCGTCTTTGATGATTCAGAAGCTATACTCAATAACAAGGTATCGCCCGAGTTCAAGTTCAAGCACAATTAAGACGTGTGCTGTCCAAAAAAAGAAAGTAGGCTTGTCGATATCAGACAAGCAGCTCTCCGTATAACTGTTTGTATGTTCTGCACGGTGTTTGTGCTAAACCAGTGTACCGTTTGGACTGATTTCCAGGACCTCGACCCAGCCACTCCTCTGAGTAACATCTGGAAAAATGACTTCTGGGGAAGCAACCTGAGCAGCAACTCCAGCCACAAATCCTACCGGCCGCTGACCGTTCTCACCTTCAGGTAAACTCCCCTGGCCTTCTTCTCCGCACGGGAATCTGAAGGGTCGTAACTCCTTCCTCGACGTGGCTTTGACATTGAGCGACCTGATCATTAACATAACATTACGGGCTAGCCTGCTTATATGAAATAGTTTGAAATGACCTTGCATAATTTAAAGACGAATGGTTGGAAGTGCAATTTTATTCTCAGTAGGAAATCCGAAGAGGTGGCCTCAAGTAGTTCCTTCACGGAAGAAGCAATAATTGGTGTTAAATTGGGATGCCGCGTATATTGTCTTTTCTCATGTAAATTTCTGCTAATTTCCGCATTGGCGTTGCCATTTGATCTCGGCTACGAGGAATTTCCGTACAAGGGTTATTTAGGCTAGGTCTTGTCTCATGCTGTTAATGAGGCTGACGCTATTTTGCATATGTTTTAGATAATAGCTCATTTGACCGTTCCCTAATGCAGCTTTTGTAAGGTTCATATAGACAACACACACACACACACACACACACACACACCAGAATATACATTATTAATTTAGGACTGTAGTTTAATTCATTGCTTTTTGTGCATCCATAAAAATAATATACCATAAGATATCTAGATATAAATAATTATATACAAGTTTATATTATATGATAGTATTTATGCATTACTTTCGATTTTTATTTATTTGTTTATTGCTTAGTTCTGTCTTGCAGAAAGGTTTGCGCCTGGAACCGTGTCACATGATGATGGAACGGCGAAAGTCCTGTGCTTAGTCCGGTGATGGGAACTTGTACTGTATTGACGTGACTGTGATTGTGTTGTCTGCAGGCTTAACTACCTCTTGGCCGGTGGACTGCATCCGGCGGGCTTCCACGTGCTCAATATCGGCCTCCACTGTGTTATCTCTGCATTAATGATTGACGTCTTCGCAATATTAATCGCTGGTCTGGCCTGCGATGGGAAAACCAAGAGCCCTCCGAAGGCATCGGTCTTGGCTGCGCTGTTCTTTGCCGCACACCCGGTTCATACAGAAAGTGTAAGTAGAGAAGACGACGTGACTCGGCGTGCCAGCTGGTGTGCGTTTCTGAGGTGTGTTCCGGGGCTGATCAGCCCTGCTAATGGCTGCACGCTAGCTGCTTTAACGTGCCAAAGATGTATCAGACAGTGATTGAACTGGACATTGAGGCACGGGCTACTTCACTGACTGGCTTCTTTAATCAGGTACAGAGAGGCTTGTGCAGGACCCGGTGGGGGAGCTTCAGAAAGACCACTGACTTTTCCTACTAGATTTATCAAAGGATATGCAGCCGATGCCCCAGGACTCCAGCCAGGGCCAACCGCAAGTCTGTAATGAGGGGGGCCTCCTGCCTTCGTCATTAACTTGGCACCTCCAGAAATGCGAGCAATTTCACAGGCCAGAGGGCAGCGGAAGTTTTAACCACCGTACAAACAAAAGCCAATTTAGCCGGTTGTAAAATGTTTGGTCGCTGCTGAAATGTCTGCCCTGTTGCAAAGCATTTATCCCTAGTTAAACGGCTGTTTGCTTTATTTAACGAACCACAGAACGTTCTCAAACAAAGAGGCTTCTTAAGCAGCGAGTTTTATGTTTTATAAAATCTCTGTGTTTCCTCTAGGTGGCTGGCATCGTGGGCCGGGCAGACCTCTTGTGTGCCCTGTTTTTCCAACTCTCCTTCCTTTCGTACTGCAGAGCGTTTCAGAGTGAGTGAAACGCCGGAGAAACTGCCGATCTGTTTGCTTTATCACGCTGCTCTGCAGTGTAAAGTATCACGGTGGCTGTGTGTTTCTCTGTCGGTTTAGCTGGGGACAAGACCGAGAAATTCTCCGTGGCATGGATGATGGTCAGCCTTCTGCTCTGCGCCGTGGCAATGCTATGTAAAGAGCAAGGCATTACAGTTTTGGTATGTATATGAACATCCGTATATTTTATGCACGCGTTTTTGTTTTATACAATATTATTTATAACCGATGTATCGGCCGATATCGCTCTGAATAATCGGGTATCGGTATCGGCTGAGAAATCTAGTATGGGTGCGTCTCTAATATAAAGCAGTATGACAGCAGAGTATCGGGTGACGTTTGTAACGGCATCTGTTTTGTTTCTCAGGGAGTGAACGCTTCATTCGATATCCTCGTGATCTGCAACGTGAATATCTATGACTTGACTCGCAGTCTCCTAGTGGCGAAAAAAGCCGCAGATGTCGGTGTCCTTCTCACACACAGCACGCTGACTTAATTGGTGACAGCACGAAGGCTGTTCGGATTGTCGTGTTTTTTTAAATCCCTCTCTTCTGTCCAGGTTATTGAGAAGGTCAGAAATGGACTGCTGGTCAGACTGGCCCTGCTGCTTTTGGGGGGCTCCTTGCTTTTGTTTGCAAGGTGGAGGATTATGGGTACAGGGCCCCCAGCCTTCACTGAAGTAGACAACCCAGCTTCCTTTGATGAAAATGTTTTTTTTAGGGTAAGATTTATTTATTTATTTTTTGAGGTAATGATTGTGTTTTGGTTTTATCTCATTAAAAGTTTCTTTGGAATGAGGGTGTAAATAATTTCTTAGCGTATCTGTTTGTAGCGTGCATGTACTGGGTTTGATATTTGTGTCATTATTGTAGCAGTTACCGCCCTCTTCTCTGCCTGAACCTTGTACCGAACCGTCATTCGTTTTATCTCTCTAGCACAGTGTCTTGACGGATCTCTCTTTTTTTTTCTTTTCTTTTTTTTTCTTTCTTCATGTTCTTCTCGTTTGCTGCGCCTTTGATGTTGAACACCTCCTGTTCTCTTTTGATTGGCAGATTGTGAACTATAATTACTACTACTCCTTGAATGCATGGCTGCTGCTGTGTCCCTGGTGGCTGTGTTTTGATTGGTCAATGGGCTGTGTACCTCTTATTAAATCAGCCGGTGACTGGAGAATCATCTGGCTGCTGTTGCTGTGGGCCTGCTTGATTGGCTTGATAAGGCAAGCTCTGTGCTCCCCAGACAGCAGCGGGAGAAGGTGAGAATCGCATTTTCCACTCGCTCGGCGGGTGGAAATGCAGCTCGAGCTTCCATTACACATGCTTTGGTTAAACGGATTGTTGGTGCGTATTCGGGTTTAGATAGCTCGGAACATATCGTGCCCGTTTCGCCGAACGCTTGGTGAAATACTTATTCAGTGCGTACTCTGCGTTTAAATTAAATAAACTTCACACTTCTTACTCTCTAGTGCAAAGAGCACGCTTTACAGTATTATTTGTATGGTAGCTCTAGAGACACGACGTAAAGAATATGTAAAAGTCCTGAATCGTTGATCAAAATGTTTCCGCGCAGGTGAGCTGTGAAACACCGAGATAACTCGTTGTCGCGGCGTAGCCAAACTAAACATGACATCTGTGTGTGTGTGTTGTCAGGACTCTGACGTTTGGTTTGGTGCTGCTGGTCATCCCCTTCCTGCCAGCCAGTAATCTGTTCTTCCGTGTTGGCTTTGTGATCGCTGAGCGTGTGCTGTACCTCTCCACTGCTGGTTACTGCCTCATCCTGGCCTACGCAGTGGCTCACTGCTGTTGCCGCTGGAAGAGACCCAAAGTAGGCATCCTGGCCTGTGACATTTCTCTCTCTCCTCCGTCGTAATCTGAACCCTCAGGCTATGGATCATTGTACCTAATGCTGCTTTTAGTTCAGGCTCTCGGCACCATGCAGTCCTGTTTAATGGTTTAATGTACTTTTTTTAATGTGCTTGTCTGATCCATCTCTCACACCCTCCTGCAGAAGCTGCTGCGGGCGGCCATGTTGGCCCTGCTGGGTGTCAATGTGGCACGCTGCGCCTTGCGCAGTCAGCAGTGGAGGTCTGAGCAGAGCCTCTTCACCAGTGCCTTGTCTGTCTGCCCGCTCAATGCTAAGGTAAGGCCACGTTCAAGGCTTTTCGATCGGGTTCGTGTCTTTCTTTCATACACCATTCTTAAAGGAACACACAAAGAAAGAGTGCTGTAGGGGGTGGCACTTGTATTCTTACTTGGGATTGTTAAAAAAAAAAAAAAAAAAAAAAAAGGGCAAATTATCCGAAACGCGAGCGTGTCTGAGCAGTAAAGCTTGATGACCTTTTCTGGCTCCCCTCCTTCCTTCTGCAGGTTCATTATAACGTTGGCAAAAACCTCGCTGACCGAGGCAACCAGAGTGCTGCAATCAAGTACTACAGGGAAGCTGTGAGGTACGTGCTGAGAAATGTATTTTATTAGCAGCCAGCAAACGAGGCCTTTGTAACATTCAGCACTTTAAAATGTTAAAAAGTGCTGATGTTACTCGTATAAAAAAGGGATAAACAGAAATGTGCGGCTAACATCCTGTCTGTGTTCTGCACACGTCTGTACGTAGTACAATATTTACATTGTTTCCTGTTATTAGGTTGCACCCGAAATATGTCCATGCCATGAACAATCTGGGAAACATACTGAAGGAGAGGAACGAGCTGCAGGAGGCCGAAGACATGCTGTCTACGGCTGTTCTCATCCAGTATGTGAGCGAAAGACTAATGTAACATGCAGTGAGTTGGTGATGATGTTCGATGTCTTTCATCTTTTTCTTGCCTTTCCGGAGACCTGACTTTGCCGCTGCGTGGATGAATCTGGGAATCGTGCAGAACAGCCTGAAGAAGTTTGAAGCGGCGGAGAAAAGCTACCGGAATGCTATTAAATTCAGGAAGAAGTATCCAGATTGCTACTACAATTTGGGCCGACTGGTGAGCGTAAAAGGGAGATGTAAACCAGTGACTGAATTTAGTCCCGTTGTTGAAATAACATTCAGGATGGCGTCACCTTTGTAAACAACCACGAGTTGAGATCTAGGATTGGTGTAAACTTTTCATAAACTGAATCGGTTAAATCTGAACGGACTTTTCTTCTGTTTTTTTTTCCCTCTCCCGTACAGTATGCGGATCAGAATCGGCACGTGGATGCTCTGAATGCTTGGAGGAACGCCACCATGTTGAAGCTCGATCACAGCCTGGCATGGAATAACATGGTTATACTACTGGATAACATCGGTAAGGTTGTCGCTACGATCGGTTTGTGTGACGCGGGAACACGGGAAGCAGGCTTGGAACAATTCGAAAGGCTCTTGATTTCTTTCACGATCACTTTTGCTTTTCAGGGCTTTTTATTTTCTTGTGCAAACACACACACGCACATACACACGACTCTGTGCTGCTCAGCTCTCTCTCCTGTGGTCCTTGTCTCTCCCGTCTTTCTCTGTGCCGACGGTCACTGAAACACAGAACACTCATTAGTCGAGGTCGACCGATATAGATGTTTTTATAACCGATACCGATAATTTGCATGCTTATGTGCCAGATAACCGATATTTATTTATTTATTTGTTTGTTTGTTTGTTTGTTTGTTATTTTACTTCTGTGTCAAACACAGTGATAAAAACACCACTGAACTGAACAAACCGTTTTATTTCGAACAGTTTTGTCAATTTCACTTCCGCCTTGCGTACAAAACAAAGAGAGAGAAGAGAAAACCCTAACCCTTATTTATACACCAGTAAATAGAGGGGTCTGAAAGAGTGCAGAACAAAATAATAATAAAGTGCACTGCTACTAAAGTGTGTCTTTAAAAAAATTATATTATTGTTATTTTTCAAATAAAAGCTTTGATGAGGTAAACGGATTATGTGACTGCGTGAGTTACGTGACTCGATTTCTTAGCGCCAAGCTGCTTAAACAGCATATCAAGCGTTTATGTAACACATCTGGTTTGTGTGTTAACGGTCCTGCACGCAATTCTCAAAACGCACACAAGATGGCGCCATTTATCGGTGCATCCGATATTACAAAACCGATGTCCGATTATGGAAACGCGCTTAAATATCGGGAATAATATCGGTGAAACCGATAATCGGTCGATCTCTACTCGTTAGCACGTGTGAGATACCACTTACCGCTCACTTCCTCCGGCTCCGCCCTGCATTCCCGAACCGGTGCTTGACCACGCCCCCACTTCCGCAGCTTGTTTGTTTAAAGTAGCGTTTAATAACCGATTGACGGCCCAAAGAGCCTCTTCAGTCTATTGCCTAAGAGTGACACAAATATCAACGATATACCAAGTGATAAATTATATAGAGGCTTGAAAATATATATTGAGTATTGAGTAAAGTCTATAAGTGAAGTTTAATCATATATCATCACTGACGGTCACAAAAATACCCCGGATATATCATTATGCCTCGTTTTTACACGTGCGTAACCTTCACGGACATCCAGGCCTGTATCTTGCACGTCGCGTACGGATCCATGTGAAATGGGATATTAGATCAATTATGCTTTTACCATGAAATGCGATCTACATTATAAGAACGCTACTCCGTTTAAGAGAACTTATTTTTAGACGATTGTATGCGTGCGAACACGATTATTGTTCCACAGACATCGTTGTTTCGGCGTTTTAATTCAAAGCAGTCGAGCGGCGTCGAATCCTTGTGGGTGGAGGGTATCACGTGATCATGTGCATAACCTGAGTGAGTGAGTGAGTGAGCTTATTAGAAATACCTTTGACTCCACAGTGAGAGAGAACACTCTCCCTCGTCAGTGCGAGGTCTGAAGCTCCGTTCTACAGATGCTGAGCATCGTTTGCGCTCGGGGCACACTCACGTAATTAGTCCACCCTTTAAACCAGTTAGCTTTTATTTACTTTTTGTTTTTTTTTTAAACAGGACAAGCGGTTAACTCGAGTAAGTATTAAGTATTACCCTAGTGCTCTTATGCAGCCCAGTACTATTGTTAACATTCTCCACTTGTAGTGTTTATAGTTTGTATGTACGTAATGTGTATGCGCAGGACATGACGATTCCCAAACGTAATACGCACCCTACACAGTTATAGTAGATCTCATCAGGGTTTGAAATGTACGTAAGGACTGTGTGTGGACAGTTCTGACCCGGGGGTGCGGATGGAGAACGGCCTGCTTTTCAAACCTTTTTTTTTTTTTTTTTTTTAAGCACACGCTTCCCCCAGCCAGGTTGAGTGCTCTGGATAAAATAAATAAATAAATAAATAAATAAATAAATAAATTTTACAAATCCTTCCACTGAGAACCTCTTCCTCTGCATTCTTCAGCCTCATCTTATCTCAAGGACCCACAACGTAAACTACCAAAACACTGGAAGTGAATCGACACGCCCGAGCGCAAAGCATGAGTTATGTTCAGGCTCCTGTGGCGGAGGAGAGTCTCTGCCGCTCATGAATTAGTTAAGGAGCAGCCAGTATGATGGGAACTGTGACTCTTTCGACTCTGTGGCCAAAGCGAGTTTTGACACCCAGATCAATAAGTCAGTAGCCCTTGTGTCGAACCCTAATTACAAAACTGAACCAGTTGGAGGGGGGGAAAAAAAACTCGTCTAGACGTTACTGACAAATACAGGGCTCCCGTTTAAAAGAATACGGCTCAAATCCTCAAACAGCGAGAGTGTCTTATTGAACTCGTCTTTCACCACAGAGTCACCGAAACAAGGCCGTGTTTGTATTTTAACATTTAAAAGAGTTATGCTATGTCCTGATAAGTGTGTTTGATGTCTCTTGATTAATTCCGCCTAGTCATGTTCTCCGTTTGACTGTAGGCAATTTGGCGCAAGCAGAGATGATAGGAAAAGAGGCTTTGAAGATACTACCTAAAGACCACACCATCATGTTTTCATTAGCCAATGTGCTGGGGAAGCAACAGAAATACAAGGTACGTTTGCCTAACGGCTTTTCCGACAGCGCGGTTTTAGGGCGAGGACAGCCTTCAAACTGTTTCATAATGAAGAACAACAAATGTACGTCGTACTAGATCATAACTAGCCGTGTCCAACACACCACTACCGCAAGTTCGTTTTCTTTTCAGGAGTCGGAAGGTTTCTTTCTGAGCGCGCTGAAGATCAATCCGAATGCCGCCAGTTGCCATGGCAATCTTGGTAGGTTTTTCATTTCTGTAGAAATGTATCAGGGTTCATCTCTGCAAGATATTGTCTTTAGAAGTCACCCCCTCCACGCACGCACGCACACACACCCCCCCCCCCCCTTTTTTTTTTGTTTGGTCTGTTTGCTACTGGCATAAATCGATGAACAAAGCTGGATACCACTGATCAGTTGTCCAGACTTAAAGGAGGCTAATGATGGATTATTGTAATGTTTCTGGTATTAAGGGACTGTGTATTTTGTGCTGTTGCAGCTGTTCTGTACCACCGCTGGGGGAAGCTGGACTTGGCTAAGAGGCATTATGAGCTTGCTTTAAAACTGGATCCCAGTGCTCCGGGGACCAAGGAAAACTACAACATGCTGAAACGCAAGTTAGAGCAACAGCAAAGGACGGTCGGTTAAACCGGGCTTTGATATTAAAAGCCGTGAATGCCACATTTTGTATGAAGTCCATGCCAGGATTGGGATTAAAGAGACCGTCTTCGTTTATAGCGTGTACGGTATTTTGGACGGTAACAGTTTGTGTTACGAATGTAAATGAAGGCGGGTGGTGTCGACTCGGCGATACGTGTTCGGGGGTCAGAGCTGTGGCTTTGTAGCAGAATAAAGTTCTTCTCTTACATGTGGCCCTTGGTGTTAAGGAATGTGGAACATATCCACCATCTTTTATTCTTCGTCTTTCATCTCGGACACCGTGTTATGTCAGCTGGCCCTCTGTTTATTAGTCTGTTTGACTTTGTAATTGTTAAGCATGTTACCGTTGGCCGTTGATCAAGAATGTGCTAGTCCTACTGACGGATTGCGTTTTAAAACCTCAGTAAACCAAGAGTGAGTCACATAGCTGTGAGATTACCCTTGGTTTTTGTTTGCGTGCACGTTCCAGAGTATCGACGGAACGCGTTGGCGAGTATGGATCGTAACCCTCCGTCGCCTCCGATCCTTCTGTAGAAAATGTAAGAAAGGTGTTTTGCAAGTGTGTATCGTTGATGCACAAGAGCTCAAGGGTCACCCCAAGCAGGAAGCCAGCAGCAATGGCAGAAAAGAAAACATCACAGCATGGAGCAGAAGCTTCAAAGGACGCTGGACGCCATCCCCAAGGGGCATCTCGCACATGCTGGCTCATCTTGAAAGTTAGTGCTGAAGGCTGACCCCAGGACACAACTTCAGTCAACAAGTCTGCTCCTCGGTTGAAAGTTCAGCACACTTCTATTTTTTCACCTGCTTCCTCCCACCGCTAGGGAACATTTGAAGAGCGTCGCTGGTCCCGCGAGTACACCGTCAGATGAGAGTTTTAGAAAGTTTGTTTTTAAGAGCGTGAACCACTGGTGTTTAAGGTACAACCTGGAAATGGTGTCCATGATAATACTGAAGGAAGTAATGAAATGCATCGCTGATAAAATAAAACAAACAAACAAACAAAAAAAAAACGCTCGTGAGTGTAAGTCTAATTATACAGCAGTTATTTCCGGGCGCTAGTTTGATGGGCCGCTGGGACGTTTCACCGTTTGTATCCGCTCACGTACGATTCCACTTCCTCGTTCGAAACTGTTACCGCAGTAGTGTTAGTGACCTCATCAGACAACATGGCAAACATGTTTCATTTCTCATTGATATGACGTGTTGCTTAAAATGGGAAAACTTTCGAGCTAGCACGTTCTCCTCACACCTCCAGGGTCGGGGGTTCGACTCCCGCCGCTGCCCTGTGTGTGTGTGTGTGTGTGTGTGTGTTTGCATGTTCTCCCCGTGCTACGCAGGTTTCCTCCGGGTACTCCGGTTTCCTCCCCCAGTCCAAAGACATGCACGGTAGGCTGATTGGCGTGTCTAAAGTGTCCGTAGTGTATGACTGTGTATGTGAGTGTGCCCTGCGATGGATTGGCACCCTGTCCAGGGTGTACCCCGCCTTGTACTCCATGCTCCCTGGGATAGGCTCCAGGTTCCCCGCGACCCTGAAGTATAAGCGGTATAGAAGATGGATGGATGGATGGCTGTGATTAGCTACGGCAAATCACAGGGACATACGGGGCCAGTTTATTATCTTATTGAAAGGTCTACCTATACCCAAGTCTGAACAGAGAGAGGACAGGTTTTAAAAATTTGATAAATTCTGGTATTTTGTAGTCTTCACGATCCCATCAAGCTTCACAAGAGACCCCGAACCACCAGCTACACATCATCAATGATCCGTCGCAGTATTTTACAGTGTGTATCGGACACTTCTCCTTCTGTGCTCTTTTATTCTGATGGTGTGCGAGACCAAAAACCTCATCTTTCTTATCTGATGATGACACATGATGCCAGTTGTAGATCTTATGACACTTGCAGTACAGGTGCTATATTTAATAAGAAGTGTGTTGTAATGGAAGTAGCACTGATCAGATGATCTTGAAACATCACAAGGACAGGAGTCCTTTGGGCTTCGGGTCCAATTCCTGGCTGTTTCAGACATATCAAACTTTTTATAATGGCCCCAATTGTGTGTGTGTGTGTGTGTTTTTTAAAAAACAACAAGTGATTAAGTATATTATTACAGTATATCCATTTCCATGTTTATGCATGTCTACGACCATCCATCTTTTGTGATTATAGCTCTTTCATGTTTTCCCATGGTAATGGGTGACCAAAGCAATTTTACACATGTGCAACCTCACCTTTATATCCTGGGGAAACAGGGCACGGTTAAAGGCAACAACAGAGTTCCTGGGGACTAAGAGCTAATAAAAAATAATCATTTTACTTGTTCAGATTGTAAAAAAAAAAAAAAAAAAAAAAGTAAATCCTTAGGGGTGTCTGTAATTGTGACAAAAAATACTTTTGAATAAAATGACGTGCTAATTAGAATGATTGCTGTTAGAGCGGCGGTGAACAGTTTCTCCTATTGCTTGAGTGGGAATTTTGAATGATTGTAAGTGATGTTTATTTCATACAGTCATTTTTGCTCCTTTTTTGTGAAGGGTGCCGGTAGTTCTAGAGGGCACTGTAGAATGTCTTTACCGTCTCGTACGGCATTAACGTCGCTGGTGTTAGTGGCAGGTTTCATACGTAACTGCTGCCTTTCATCGAAATATGCCTTTTAGAACAAACTTTTAAAATTGATCTCGTTTGGTAAAAACGTAGTGGATGTTTCTCCTCGCCCTACACGGTTCACTTCATGTGCCAGATCGATGGGCGTAATGCAGTATTTTATTTAATTTTCTGTTAATAGAAATGACTGTCCTTGTAAGAGTAATTGCTTTACGGTTCAGAATTTACTCCAGTTGAATAAAATGAGTTTAATAGATTGCACGTAAGCCCTTGAGTATTTCTTTCTCCTGATGATTTAAACCCTGCCTTCGGAAACCCCGGTTCATATCCCCCCTCCCCAACCCCCCCCCCCCCCCCCCCCCCCCCCCCCCGAATGAATCTCAAGGTTTAAATTAAAGCGGTGAATGCTTTTCATTACAATCTGACTCATCCCTTGCTCTTCTGTGTGTAATAACATATTACTTGTAATTATGATTATTAATAGACAATTTCATAATAATACA
This sequence comes from Ictalurus punctatus, assembly GCF_001660625.3. NCBI lineage: Eukaryota > Metazoa > Chordata > Actinopteri > Siluriformes > Ictaluridae > Ictalurus > Ictalurus punctatus. The sequence continues at coordinate 1,867,725 of NC_030421.2, read as the reverse complement.
AAGATATTCACTTGATGTTTTGTAGAAGAAACATCAAAGAACATGGGACTAAATAATGTTCTTTGCCTAAATCTTTCTCTGGCACATTTCTTCTCTAAGTGACTTTTTTATTTTATTTTAAGTATTTATTTATTTTTTTTATGAACACATCTGTAATTAACATCCCACCAGCATGTGTTTCCACTTGACCAAATTTGGAAATTGTGTTTAGAGTTGTAATATACTGAACCCATGAATTGTGTGAGATCCCCCCCCCCCCCCCCTAAATTAAACATGTAGGGTCTTTTCATAGTCAGTCGTGTGAGACTGTAGCCCTTTACTCATGCTCTAGATAGCAGTAGACTCATGCTGCCTGTACTGATATTTATAAGCTCTGTGGCTCGCTCTACTGTATGTCGGACGCTCGGTCCCGAATTCCATTTTACAGCCGAGAACCCCCCTGACAGAGCTGCTGATCAGTCTGACGGGATGTTGTCGATGTTGCTGCTCTAAAATGCTCTCTCCGACTCGCCCTCCAGTTCCCCAGACAATCCTGATAGATTGTGATGTTGGCTCTCCGGCTAACGGATGTCCTCCAGCAGTTACCTGGATTGATATTAATTGCTGAAGGAGTGACAGGAAAAAGTTAGCGGTCAGTCACTTCATCTAAAGGACACGTGTGTGTATATATGTATGTTCTTTTCAGATTTGACACTACAGCGGTGCTGATATTGAGAATACAGACACTAACAAGATGTGCAACAAGCAGCAGACTACGAGTGTCTAAAGTGAGGGGAAAAGTGCTCTTGTAGAGAAGAAATGATGGAACAATTTTCTTGAAAAACTATAGCTTGATATCACTTTGCCTTCACCTAGGGAGAGCCTGAAACTGGCTCATTAGATTAGGCTAAATCTGACTATTATTATAATTATTATTATTATTATTATTATTATTATTATTATTATTGTCGACTTTGTGGTTGTTGTTAATAACAACATGCTTCTTCTTCTTCTTGTTGTTGGTAGTGTTATAATATAATAATAATGTTAGTAACAACTATAATAATAATAATAATAATAATAATAATAATAATAATAATAATGTTATTAACAACAGTAATAATTAAAATATTTGTTGTTAACATTGTTTTATTATTATTAAATATAACTATAATAATAATATAACAATGTTATTAACTACAACAATAATAATGTTATTGTTGTTAATAACATTATTGATATTATTGCTAATAACATTTATTTATTATTAGTATTATTACTATTGTTGGTGGTATTATTATTGGTGTTAATAATAACTTAATAATAACAATAGAATGATAATAATAGTTATTAACAACAATAATAAAAATGTTAACATTATTGTTATATTATTATTATTAAATATAACTATAATAATAACAATGTTATTAACGATAATAATAATGTTATTGTTGTTAATAACATTGTTATTATTGTTAACATTTATTATTATTATTATTATTATTATTACTATTGTTGGTGGTATTAACATTATTTTTGTTGTTAATAATAATAATGATAACTATTAATAATAATAACAAGAGAATGATAACAATAATAGCTATTAACAACAACAATAATAATAAAAATATTTGTTGTTAATAACATTATTGTTATTATTATTATTATTATTATTAAATATAACTATAATAATAATAATGTTAACAACAACAATAATAATGTAATTGTTGTTAATAACATTGTTATTGTTGCTAATAACATTTGTTATTTATTATTATTGTTACTATTGTTGGTGGTATTAATATTATTGTTGTTAATAATAATAATAACTATTAATAATAATAATAGAATTTTAATAATAATAATAGTTATTAACAACAATAATAATGAAAATATTATTGTTGTTGTTAATAACATTATTATTTTTATTTATTTATTTATTTATTTATTTGTTTATTTGTTTGTTTGACATGAAGTTAGACTGCTGTGTAAACAGTACCAGTGTAAACGCGGTCATGTTGGTGACGGTTTAATTTGTGCTTACATTTCGGCTGGGAATGTGGCTTTTAAATTGGCCTCGCGTTCACACACACACCTCATTTCCGCCCTCAGTCCACCAGTGTGTGATTAATTGTTAGCGTGGATCACCGGGAGGCGGTGAGGCCAGCTGTTCACCCGGCTCTGTACTGTTAGTCTAATATCACAGTCCAGTCCTGCTGCCTAAATCCCTCCAACACATTTACAGCATGATTACACACCTCATCGTCTGCTTGTCTTACCCTTTGCTCTTCGTTTAAGCTCAAACTATCTCATTATGTCTCGTGTCAGACAGTTAAATATCCTGTAGGCATAAAGACTTGACTCTTTTTCTTTCTTTCTTTCTTTCTTTTTTTTTTTTTCTTTTCCAAAATTAGGATTATAGACAGTCCTTCCGGACAAATTCTCACGTGACTGTCTGATCAGCAAGTCGAGCCGTCAGATTGCACAAGCAACCTAAACACGAGACATCACGTGAACAACATGTGCTCACGTGTGAAGATGAACAGTTAGATCACGTGTCCTATCTGGTAAAAATTAACAGATGGAAATAAATGAATTGGGTATAATCACGTGTGTAAATAATAATAATAATAATAATAATAATAATAATAATAAAAACACTAATAATTGTGAAAACGTGTGTGTACAACCCACAAGTCTAAATGTCACGTGAATCACGTGACTGTCCGTGTGTGTACTTAATGTGACTTTTCTTTAAGGGAATTTGATCCTGTCCAAGTAGAAATGATATTTTATACTCTAAAGATAATAGCGTCTAAATGATGATGATTGTTGTTGTTGTTGTTGTTGTTGTTGTTATTATTTGTCCATCTGACCGTGTTTAAAACTGATAATAATATAATAATATTGATTATGAACGCGCTGAGCTGTTTTACAGAAATAAAACAAAGCTCGCCGGGTTGTATTGAAAGCTATACGGAGCGCTGAGACGGAAATTTTATTAACTGGCCCCAGCTAATGTGCGCATTATTCATTTTCGGGTAAGCATGACAATAAAATCTGATTTAAAGCAGTCTGAAATTGCAGCTGTGAAGGCTGAGTGCACAGAGACCGTCTTGTTCGTTCGCTGCAGAGGAACAGAGGGGTGCGATTCCAGTCTCGCTGCGAGAAAACTGTCACACACACATGATTTCCAGCTTTTTAACTTACACAAGGGAGGAAATATTGAGCAAATATGCAGAAGGCAGCGGTGTCAGACTGTCAAGGGAAAACTGGATAGTAAAACAACAAACAAACAAACAAACAACAACAAAAAACAGCGTACTACATATGTGGGCACATTTATTTTAGTTTATTCGCCTACGTTTTATTTTTGTAAGCTTTTCTTCTTCATCTTCTTCTTATTATTATTATTATTATTATTGCATGACCTTTTTTTTTTCTTTCTTAATTGCGTGAATGTAAAAAACGAAAGGTAAAACATCAGCTGAGTTCTTGTAAATCTTGTTCAAATGCAGCGCGGCTGTTTTGCCCGTTGTGCTGCGTTTCGTTTGAGTTGGTCCTCCCAGTAAAGCTAAATATCGCGGTATACCGGGTCCAGTGGAAACATCTTCCGGCCTGGTGATGTTACGTTAGTGCCTGTGTACCGTAACAGCTGTGCTCCTCTCAGAAGGAGGGAATCTTTTCCTCTTCCTCCTCCTCTTCCTCCTGCGGCCTGCAGGCTGCTCTGCTCACACCAGATGGAAGAGTCCTTTCTCTCTATCTCAAATTTAATACGTAAATAAATAAATACAATCGCTTCGGCTTTTTGTTTGTTTGTTTAAGGACTGGGAGAAGGTGGGAGGACGTCCTGAAGGGCAGCTTATTTGGTGATGAAGTGGAAAAAGGAAGATAGGTACCAGACACCGTTAGTGCTCAATATGTCGAGACTGCACTGAGGTTTATGCTTTTCACTTGTGTCTGATTTACACCCCCTCACTTGTGTGGCCCCCCTCACATATTTGTCTGTAGCTACCAGGTCTATAGGGAGGAAACAGCGCCAGTGACATATGGCTCTCCTCTGTGTTAAACATCCACAGCGCGCACAGGTGCATCAGTCATGGCGGCGGAGGATGAGCGGGTTTATCTGCTCCATCACCTCACCTCATCTGATTCCCTCCCTCAACACCAGCAGAAACAGAGAACCGCAAAGTATCTGTATTCGCCCACGGGGTCAAGCAGGTTCAGGGGCAAATAATAGCCTGAGTAAGCTCGTTTAGGATTGCTCAAGCGCACACTGGACAAACGAATGCACCAAGTTTATTTCGAGTAGAACATGGTGCTCGCTCCTGTTTATTCCAAAGGTCACATGACGAGAAGGAACCCCCAAAATCAGCCCATCAGTTTGGGAGGAATTGGGCTATTCTTGCCGATCCTGAGTGCGCTTTCTGTGTCTTTGTTCTTTCTCGGGCTCGGCATGTTTTTCTGCCAAATTTAACAGAAGGCTCCGAGGCTAACGGGGCTTCACCCCACTATCACCTTCTGCCGCCGAGCAACCAGCCACGACAGACAAACAGTGTGAACCCTGCTGCCTGCTCCTCCGAGTGAAAATCCTTTAATTAGGCCCTGGGATTTTATGCCACATTTTTCCTGCAGGATTGCTAGGTCATAAAAAAGCAATTAGGCCCTAAGATCGAGATTTTTCCCCCTGCCTGCATGCATCCTCTTAAAAAGATAACCGACAAATCATATGCAGATATTTGTGCTCCTTCTCTAGGCTATATATAAAGATTTCATTCTTTATATACAGAAAATTTATATATATATATATATATATATATATATATATATATATATATATATATATATATATATATATATATATATATATATATATATATATATAAGCAGTATCTACATAGATACACCTTTTAAGAAATAAACAGCCTAGGCTGTGATTGATCATACTGCAAGTCTCCAATGAAATAAATAATTCATGCATGTAAAACGGAAGTATATTATTGAATTTTAGAAACCTGTATTTGGACATGACTGCTGGGATAAAAATGAATTGCGCTATTAAATGTGAATAAGGCTGAGCAATATAAATGTTATATATTATTTATTACAACACAGCTCCCGGGCTGCAGTTCGTCAAATGACCTATAGGGGCAGTGCTGCCTACGAAAAATGAGCACACAAACCTGCCTGTGGGATGAATTAAAGGAGGATTTTATTATTATTATTATTATTATTATTATTATTAT
>NC_030421.2:1852500-1857500 GCF_001660625.3 Ictalurus punctatus | reverse complement strand
TTAGCAAATAAATAACTGTTCCTCTGTGGAGCTGCTCAGTTGTCACAGCTATAGCTCAGACACAGTGAGTCTAGCAAGGCCAGACAGGCTGAACCGTCCTCAAGCCCTTTGCATGCAGGGGAATAAGGGACAACATCACTGTCTTCTGGCACATTCTGGGGCTTGTGTGGCTTACTCAGCTGAACACCTATACACCCTCCACACCCATCACACTCGCACACACTTGTCAACTGGCTGATGGCTCCACTCCCAGGCCTCTCCAGCATGGGCCGTGCTAATTAAAGCCCTCCTCCAGCACGTAGCATGCAGTCATGGAGTAATGAAGGGAGAAAAGCCAGCAGAACTCAACGACAAAATATTACCTCAAACATGGAGCTCATCCTTGTCAAGGTCCTGCTATTAATGTCATCATTTTGACACAAATGGCCCTTTAGCTTGTCAAAACAGCCATTATGAGCTGTAGGATGGACTGGTTCGGGCGAGGATGCACGCTTGGAGCATCGTTTCGGGGGCCGGTGATGTTTTACCAGTAGTCCAGAAGATGGCAACCTATCTCTGATTCATGCACACCAGGGTTTGTTTATTTATTTATCAAAGCTGTCAATCTGCTTCTGGTTGCTAGATGTGTGATGCACACATGGTAAGTGGGTGGACGGTAGGGGGAGGCTCAGGTAAACGTGGTGAATAATGCAGAAAGAGGCAGCATCGGCTAGCGGGGGACTCGGAGAGATGAAAGCGTGGCAAAACACTCCCTTTGGTCTCAGGGTCTGAATAGGGTGGAAGATGCTTCATTAGAAAGCTTACAGTGCACTCCATTCACCCTTCATACAACGCTGAGATTACATAAGGGGTTAGCTATATGCTTCATACAGTAATAGCTCAGCACTATGCTGTGCTTAAAGTGGTAAGATTGCCAGACGTTAGTGTTCGGGTGAGAAACGAGTATAAAGCGAATGTTAAAGTAGTCCATCCCTAGAGAATGGCAAGTCCACTTTTTTTGGTGTGCACCCCACTACTAGCGTGAGGATCACTTCAAAAGATTGCACTGAGATTTCACTACTATTAGATCAAGTCAGGGTTGTGTTTATTTGCTTTAGTGAGTGAGAGCATTTGGTGAAAACGGACACTTTGTAATTAAATCCTGAAGAGCAGGATCTTTGGGAAGATTGAGGATGAAAGTAACGGAGAGCAAGTTTACGTATTTTCATAAAACCATTCTCAAAAATCTGACTTTTATCCCAAATCTTGACTTATTATCTCAGAATTCTGACTCGTCTCAAAAGTTTGGTTTATTTTCTCGCGGTTATTACTGCAACGTTATTTGAATTATACTGATAGTTTACTTGGTGTACCAAAAGTATGATTTATAATGTTGAATTCACGGACTTTCCTAACTTACCGCCAAAGAATTTAGTTTAAAAAAAATGTTTGCGGTTTGTTAACAAGAGCTAGATACAGTAGTTGACATGATATCGCAGTAATAGAGTAGTTTGATATATTAAGTCGGAATTTTGAGATAAGTAAACATTTTGAGATGAGACAAAATCTCGAGATAATAAATCGATATGGTGATACATCAAGCCAAACTTTTGAGATATTAAGTCAGACCTATGAGATAGCGAGTCGGTATTTTGAGACAAGGCACACCTTTGAGATAATAAGTCAAAATGTTTCTATTATGAAGTTAGAATTTTGACATAATAATTCAGAATTTTGAGATGAGACAAAACCTCGAGATAATAAATCGATATGGTGATATATTAAGCCAAACTTTTGAGATATTAAGTCAGAATTATGAGATAGCAAGTCGGTATTTTGAGATAATAAGTCAGAATGTTAATATATTACGTTAGACTTTTGAGACAATAATTCATCATGCTTATATTTGAAGTTATATTATATTATCAAACTTCAAAAATAGTATATTTAAAGTTTTAAGTTTGAAAATAACAATTCTGAATTTTGAGATAATTCTGAATTTTGAGATAATAATTCTGAATTTTGAGATAATAATTCTGAATTTTGAGATAAGACGAAACCCTGAAACAGAAAGTCAGAATGTAGATAGTTTACATCAGAATTCCGACAGACTGCTGCCGAGACTAATAAACAAAACTGCATTTTCCCCCTATATGATGGAATTCGGCTTCCCTACACCACACACTCACCTCAGTCTGTTTTACAGCATTGTGATTTTGAGAGTGCATTAAAGACCAAAGCAAGCTATATATTTACGATAACTTTCCCATATCACGTAACTCATGCTCGAACACGTGATCCGGTCCTGAAAACAGTTTCATGTAGACGGTGTATTGCATATAATTTTCCCATAGTGCATTATTGGATGTTTAAGCGCGTTTAATTCTATACTCCTAGTGTGTGAAAAGGTTTTCATTCTCTTGCAGAATGATTGTACGTATACGATTAAGATAACATACAAATTACCATATACCTGTCAAAACTGTGTTGAAACACCACTCAGTGGATTTGTGTGCATTTGTGTGCCCTTCCTTCATGCTCTGGTGATGATAACGTGTGCTTAGGGAGAGCAGGAAAACTCAGCATGCACCGCTGCTATCTCTCTGAGGCAAGTGGCGCTGGACCGGTGCCTAACCAGAGCAGGGCACTCGGCTAAATCGCACAGTTGGGACAGCAGCAATTAGAACAGTCACTTGTTATCGCAGGCCAAGTGAAATGCGACGCGGCGGGACACAATGCCAAATTCAAATGCAGCGTTACTCCATGCGGCCCTGTTGGATTCGGCCGCCATCATCCCTCGCTGGATTAAATGAAAGTCTGCCATGCAGGCCATAAGGGAAAGCATGCTAGCAGGACGGCGTCTCTCATTAAAACACACAAGAGGTGGATGTGATTGAGGTAGAGGCTGGGGACAGTACCGACTCCTCAGTAAGCGACAAGAGCAGCACAGCTTGGGTTTATCTAGAGGAGTAATCCAGAGAGCTGTAGCACACTGCTCAGTCCTAAGCTTTAAGTGAAGCTAGGTGAAACTTTTTTTTAATCCAATTTTTTTTTTCTGTAGCCAATTCCCACCTGCTAGCCCAGTCTCCCCTGTTGCACGTGCGTCCTCCGAGACACGTGAAACCAGCTGCCCGGAAATGACTTTGGATCGCAGTCTGCCACTCGTGTGATATCACAGGGTACCTGACCGCACTTGAAGGAGGGTGTTAACTAACTATGCTTTTCTGTATACACGACTTGATATTGGTTAGAGAGTGGATAGTGCTGCTCTGATTGACAGGGACGAGGGGAAACATTATTAAAACAATAATCAACCCAAACCACATCAATACCAAATACACCAACTGGTATAAATCGGCACAATCAACACACATGCTAGACTGGCAAGAAGTCATTCTGATGAACGCTTCCATCGTCTGTAACACCCAATATGTTCACGTAAATTAAAATGCCTTTGGTTAAGAGCACACACTAAGGCTATGATCTTCAAACCATGTGCATGTGTGTGTCCACAGCTGAGAGTGTGTACCTCAGAGCAGGGCCTGACCTGCACCGCCACCATACGGGCATGTACTGTTTGATGCTCCTTGGGGGTTCCATCATGTGGTTGGCAGGCTAGCTGATAAACAGGCCTGTCCCAGGGGAACGTTGCTTTGGAAAGCAGTACCGGGGAGTTGCGGGGGGGGGGGGGGGGGGGGGGGTGTAGTGGGAAGACAGCACAGCTTCTCCAGCAGCTGAGTGGCGGTGCTGCAGATGTGAGCCTGGAAGCGACAGAAGGTATTGCCGTGCACCATGTTTGTTTTCCCACCTCTCCTGGAGGAAAAGGGAGGCCCTTGATCTGGCTCCGAGCAAAACAGTTAGCTTTTGTTTCAGGAGATGAAAACCAGCGCTCGTTGAGAGGAGGGAAGAAAGAATGAAAGAGAAGGAGAGGGGAGGGGGAGAAATCCGGCAACCAAATGTGGCACGAGGGTGGTCACTCTTGGCCCGCTATGACCTTTGACCACAGTGTTCCTGATCAAGGGAAGAAGACCACTGAGACGCTCTTTAGGGCTAGATCTAGACCACATGGGAATATTTATAGATATAGCGTACACAGAGTCACTCACCTTCTCTTCTCTTTAGCTTTCTTTGCTCCCCTTCTTCTGCCTTTCTCTCATTTGTATGTGACTGAGTTCGGGACTGGAGGCATGAAGGTGAGAGATTTTCACTGAGTCATTAGCCCTCAGGTGTCTCTTGCATTGCCAGCCAGGCTGCTTTGCATATTCCTGTGAAAAGAACACGGATTCACACTGTATCAAAATCCTTCATGAAGGTTATATTAGATGAGATAATGCAGTCTCTTTGGAGGCGGTGTTATGGGTTTTTAAGTTGACCTCTACTCAAAGCTCTCCAAATCCCAATGAATTTAATTCAAGTCTTCGCTTTAATAAATACACCGTTCCACATCGCCATGATCCTCACACGTATTGCGACGGATGCCTCATCTTCAATACGCTTCCTTTCATTAATACCAAATTTCCATAGAGGTGTTCGTTTGAAATATGTGCAGTGGTAATATCATCCTCCCCGAGTGACACATGCTCACAGCATATCATAAACAGCGCCGCGCTTTTCCCACAGAGATTGCCGTTTCCCAGGTCAGAGTGTTGCTACGCTAAACCGTAAGCCGCTCCCAACACACGATCTCTTTCAGCGCTTACACAAAACGATGGTAAAATAGGTATCCGCAAAATGGGCCTGTACGCTCATGTATTTTTCTTGAGAAAGCAGTGTGTGTGTGTGTGTGTGTGTGTGCGTGCGCGTACACATGTGATGCACCAGTGCACAGTGCATCTGCAGTTGGAGTGGTGGCAGCCTGTTAGCATTCTGGCTTGACAACTCCATCAGCCCAGTCTCAAGGTAGTTGTCAATCAAAACACATCATTTAATCCAAGCAGTGCTACTTTTTTTTCTTTCCCCCATTAGCAAAGCCCGTGACAGCGCCGCTACGGCTCTATTTTAGCAGCGTGCACAGTTGTGTT
>NC_030421.2:1777500-1847500 GCF_001660625.3 Ictalurus punctatus | reverse complement strand
ACATTGCATACATACATTGCATGTAATATATATATATATATATATATATATATATACACACGTTGCATGATTTATGTCAATTTAATTTTCATTATTATTATTATTACAGTTGGCACCCCGTCCAGGGTGTCCCCTGCCTTGTGCCTCGTGTAGGATAAGCAGTACAGAAAATGGATGGATGGATGGATGGTATATTGCATTTCAAATATTGCAGAATTGGGTCCTTCAAAAGGAAATTTGTCTTTAAGCTCAAAACAAAAACCGTCCACATGCGTCAGGTGGCATTCCATCTCTCATCACCTGGCTAGACTTCCATTTCAACCATGTGTCAACAGCAATGTCAGCACCATCCTGCCCTCAGACCCCGCTTTCACTGAAAGTCTAGAAGATGTACTGGTCGCTAGGTCAAACCGGAGAGCTCAGCACACTGTGAGAACCTCCAGAGAGCTCCAGAACACTAAAGACACAGCAAGGCCTGATCGAGCAAGCTGGAGGGCAGATAGACCATTACCCAGAGGTCATGTCAGGCCCATTTGTGCAGTATCTCCATGGCCAGTTGCCCATTTAACATGCTCAACCTCTGTTCTCACATCTGCAGCCCATACTAAGCCCTGCCACTCCCATCCCCAGCACATGGCCACAGGACCACAATAAGGGGCCAGACACGCTGATAAAGGCAGACAGACGTGGACAAGTCATAACACAGCCAGGGGTACTGGATGAAGGGGCAGGGAGCCCTCAGATGGGCCGCAGAAATCCGATCGCAACAGTGATCGAGTGAGAAAGAGGGGAGAGTGAGAGCAAGCCTCAAGGGAACAAATCATCCTAGGCTTTTGGAGGAGCCTGGGACTTAGTGGTGACAGTAATGAGCAACACAGACAGCAATTTAACACAGCAGTCTGAATTTCTTTTAAATGAAAAGGATAAAATAATATAACGATTCGACACGGATATTGAATTTTTATGCGGCCTACGAACCTAATCCGCATCAAATCGCGTTTCAATTCAACAGAGATTTTACCCTTCAGATATGAAATATCTGTGAACCATCATTAAAACGATTTCGTGAAAAACGAACGAACTATAGTAGACGAGCGCATTTCTTTTTAAATGTACGAGTAAACATTACTTTTATGTGTTTAGCATTAGATATATGCAGTCGAAAAAAAGTTGGAAGCTTATGCGTATCTTTTATGACTTGTGTTCCAGTTTTAGAGCCTAACACCCATGTAGGCCATGCTAAATATGCCCAGAAATAACACCGGGCCTCCCTACTGTCTCTGAGATTGCCCACCTAGGAGCTTGGCACACGCCACAGCACACACAAAACCCAGAAGATTATACTCATATAGCATATTTCATAATGCAAAGTTCTCACTTTTCCCTTCCTCTCCTCCCACTTTCCACAGCCAGCTTCATTTTAGCTGGGCGTGAAAAATTGTGACAGATTTTTCCGTTCGTTTTCAGCTAGTTTCCCGAGCACAGTGGCGGGTCATTGATAACACTGACACAAAGCAGTTTTGAAACAGATTCTAGGCGTACTGGGTATTGTGCTGCCACATATGTGTACATTTTATATATATATATATATATATATATATATATATATATATATATATATATATATATATATATATATATATATATATAAACCATACCTTGGCTACTTTCCCTTTCCCCTGTAATTAGAAAGCTGGGGCAATTATTGCGAAAGACAACCCGCAAGTTCAAGTGGACAGGGACAGGGAGACAAAGTTGAAAGAAAAAGGGGAGGGAGGTGTAGGGGTAGTTTGGGATGCTGTTGTGGGCTTCTGACAATAGTCCAGGTGTAGTGCAGTGCTCTGTACAGGTGACCACAAAGCCACCTAACAAGCAGGTAATTACCCCACTAAGGTAATTTACTGAAGTAAGTGCTACTTTTGCTGCCTGTTGGTGCGACTGTGTGCAATTACACACAAAGGCCCATGTGTCCCTTTCAGAACGCGGCCTGGGAGAACACAAGCCGCATGCACAGATGACATTGAACAGAGACACAAAGGGTGACACCGGTACATGGACGTGTCCAAAAGGAGAGGTGGTGCTCCGTGTACCTCCCCAAGGCTTTAGCAGAATCTACGCTGCAGGTCCACAGAGCAGCAGGCTCACGTAACGTTAAGAAGTCTGTAATGAGTTCCACTTTACGATGGGCGACTATAATTAGGCACTGTAATTCTCCATATGCTGGTCAAGCGTAGCATGCTCAAGTGTGCACGTCTAATCCTTTTTCTTTCTTTCTTTCTTTCTTTCTTTCTTTCTTTCTTTCTTTCTTTCTTTCTTTCAGTAAATAAATAAATAGATATATATATAGATAGAGATGACATGAATATGCCAACAAGACATCTATTTATCTTTATAATCTTTATAGTTTTTGTTTGAAATTGAAATTTTTGAAAAATTGAAATTTTTGTTTGTCAAGCTCACCAAGAAATGTGATCAAACTACAAACTAATGCTAATTACAGCCCTACCCTTATCCCTCAAACGAGAGCTAGCACAGACTCGATAAAAGCAACATTTAGATAACGAGCAACAGAAACCTGGTGTTACACACATCTGTGTGTGTGTGTGTGTGTGTGTGTGTGTGTGTGTGTGTGTGTGTGTGTGTGTGTGTGTGTGTGTGTGTGCACTTTTTCAGCTCCCTTTTTTGGTGTAACACACTATGCTTGCATGCACATACAATATACAACCAACTGCCTGAAGCTGTCTTGTGTAAAACAGAAATCATGCTGATTTCAACAATTAGCAACCAATCTGTTTGGAAAAGCTTTAAAATTTAGTGAGTAAACAAAACAACAACAACAACAACAACAACACATCTTACAGTAACTGAAAGAAAACCCGAGTACAGTTATAAAGTTATCGTACATCCTCATATTATTCCTCGCCTCAGAAAACAGTTCATGCACGCACACACACACACACACACACACACACACACACACACACGGCATGGGATTATAAAGAGATAGGGTCTACAGAGAGAACATCTGATCGTAACCTCTACCTCTAATATGGAGGCACCATATTGGCCACATCCAGTGTATGTTTCGAGTGTACTGTTTCCATACAACAAAGGTTTGCGTCTGAAAACCTACAATCATTTCAATTTAGCGCGAGGAAAATTCAGGCAAATCATGTCTGACAGGGACCGTCAACATTATAATACAGTGACTACAAATGTTATTAGCTTGTATTAAATATCAAACCACCCTGCCTATACAATCATTGCACCAATAAAGCACTAATAAATGAGTTAGAACTGTCCTCACTCTGACACAATCTCCTTCCTGTGGGGTAAGAGATCATTATGCTGATGCTGAGACAAATGAGTGTGTGTGTGTGTGTGTGTGTGTGTGTGTGTGTGTGTGTGTGTGTGTGTGTTACTGCATCTAGAGAGCTTGCTCAGAATTCACATCCATGTAAACGAGCACCAGCCTGATAATAAATGCTCTCCAGTCTGATGATGGCTTAATTACCAGTGTAAAGAAAGTGTTTAATCTCTGACCCGTTTCATGTTCTCGCTACTCTCTTTCTCTGGGAGTGAGTTTGCGTGTGTGTGCCAGAAAGGCACCGCTGCGTCCCACTCGTAGAGAGACCCCTGCCGTCTGCCACGGGCCTGTAGGGTGCAATTAGGAGCCCCTAAATGAAGTTGACTATCCGGTTTCGTTTTTCTTCTTATCCTGCCCCCACCTCCCTCTCCCTTTGCCTCGTCCTACGTAATTAACTCAGAAAACCATCGACCATGCCAGGCATCGAGACGGAGCAAGAAAATAATACAAAAAATTTTTAAAAATCACAACAAAAACAACCAAAAAGAATTCTTCCAGCCCACATGATCGTGCAGCAACGCGGGCTTGATTTCAGCACCAGGACTCCCAGCACGACGAATTCTCCACACCTGTGCACGTGTGAACACTTAGCAAATCACAAAAGGCTCACAAATGCAAGTGATTGTATGACATGTACAACTTAACAAGGCCTCGACTCGCTAACAAGGCCGCCGAGCCTGCCAACAGGGTCTAGAATCAGTGAAGAGCATTAGACCCTACTGCTTTTAGCTACACAAACAAAGTCAATCCACCTGAGACGGCAGGGGACAGGATGCCATGGCTGCTTATAGCAACTTGAGGCTGAACATAAGAATGGCAGGAAAGCCGCTCAGGCCTGGATGGCTTTGAAGTGAACCACTTCTAAACTTTTCAGATTGGGCCAAGCCAGCGACTTTGAAGGCGAGTTATCCTCCGCCGCCGCGTGTCCTGTTGTGAACGAATTGTTTCCTCATGCAATTAATCTTTATTTTTTTGCGGGAGAAACTGACACGCCGCGTTTGTTCTATGGGATGCTGGTGGGCCTTGAGAAATGGGTCAGGTGCCTCTCAGACACGCAGGTGGTGACTAGGCACAGGTGGCATTCCTGTTTGGGCATTCCTAAGGAATCTCCTCAAGGATGACCACCCACCAACTGGCCACTTCCTCTACCTATCAGGTCATGACCTCAACGCATCAGCTGCCTGAGTGTGGCCAAGCAAAGCCATTAATCACAATGAGGTCACTTTGTTGGACCGGCTTACCTCATAGTGTATGTAAAGGTTATCGGACAACACCACAAATCATTACACAACGCTATAACGCGTGCCTTTTGACCCCGTATTTCACTACAGGATCTTTTGTTTTAAGAAAACCGGTTACCCCAGGCTCGCTTTTGCGAATCTCTTTGCGATTACAGACATCCAGTGCTCTCGGAAAGTGTGACAGCATCGCCGTGTCGTCCCCCCCCCCCATTAAAAGTAAAATTGTGTGTGTGTAATGTGTATTTTCTCTGAGAACTAGACACGATGCTCTGTTACTTGAACGCAGAACACCACCCCCAGAGAGAGCAAAATCAATTCTCTGAAGAAATAATAATAATAAAAAAAAGAACATTTTCTTTGTCAGATTTTCGAACGCTGCAGCAGATGGAGTGTGCATCCACAAGAAAAGAAAAAAAAAAGAAGGTGTGCGCTAGGAACGACCAGATTAACACACGCAAACAAACGCTTCTCTGTTGCTGATAGAATTCATATCACGGAATTAACCGTGTAATCTGCAAGGAAAGAACATGAAAAGTTTTCAGCGTGAGAGACACTTAGCGAAATTGTCTCAAATGTCAACAATCATCGAGCCTGAAATCTCCAATGTTGATACAGCATGATGGCCCCACTTCTCTGTAACTCACGCGCAGCACGCCATTTTCAAAAGTAACGGCTTCCATGACAGGCGGTTGCTATGATGAATTGTCAATCACCTTGAAAACATTAACCCGCATGCATTGCCAAACCAGTACTTAATGTCTGTCTGTGATTTATGAGAAAGAAAAACCTAACGAGAGTGGATTCAAGCTTCACTGTACAGCGGCGTTTGTCACTGATAGATGTTCCTAGTCACCAGTGGGACTCATAGTGTGGAGCCTGCTGCGTGATTGCTAATATGGAGGCACCCCTGGGAGAATATGTTATAGCTGGATTAGCCTTCTTCTTCCATTAAAGCCACTGCAGTAAAGACGTCTTTTCTTCCCTCTACAGTGTCTGGTTTCATCTTCGAGACTCGTACGCTCATATGATGTATCCTGTGACTTCTTATTAATCCTCATTGTGAATGCTGTGCACATTTCTTTCTTTCTTTTTTAGCATCAGAGGCTAAAGATTTCAGGATTTAAAGTCATAATCATGGACTTCTAAAACCGCTTCTATTCATAGCGGTGAGAATAATAATGGTTCATTTAATGGTTCATGATTTTATCGTATTCCAGTACAGGCCAATCGAGTAGCTTCCTTTGCGGTAAAAAAAAAAAAAAAAAAAAGAAGGAAATATAAACACTATAAATTCTTTACATCTTCTGATTGTTTCACTTCTGAAACTTTGGCACGGTGTGACACGGTTCTGCTTCTGAAATCTCTGATTGTGTTCTTAATGAGTGTGGTGACGCCCATATCCTGTAAGTGAAGCGGGGTCATAGTAACCCGACCAGACAAACCCTGTGCCCCTCTCTAAATAAATGCTACAGTGTTCTCCAATGAAATGCATTAAACTCTGACCTGGGATATTCTTAGCTCACTGATCTCGCTCCAAGCCCACTCCGAACACTCTTCTTCGTGGAGTGGGGAACGAGTGCCGAGCTGCACGTTGGCCTATCCCGACAGGAAATTCCATTCTGTTCCCCAGCCACTGAACACAATACTACTAAAAAACACAGCAGATGAAGGCACAGGGGCAGGGGTTTTCTTTCTCTCCCTCTGTAGATAGTGCTCTTTCAAGCCATAATGATCATGTTCAGATGAGAGGGCGAATATGAATTATGTAAGTGAGACAGGACGAGCAAGCCAAAACACACAGAAACAAACCGTATGGAACAATTGTGCTTTGATGAGCTTCATAATTCTGTGTAGGGGTGGACCCGGGCGAATGCCTGAGTCAGCATTGAGGTTCACGCCAATGATTTTTCCCTCTGTGTTCGGTATTTAATGTGAAAAAGCGAAAGAAAACGATCGTCCGATGCGGACTGCGCCATCGAGATCCACTCGGAGAACGCTCCTACCCTCCAAGGCGAGTAAACAAGTTCCATACAAAATGCAAAACTATTTATACTCCAATCTCGGATTCTCTAATCCGATTGGTCAGAAGGTGTCGATTCCATTTCTATCATTTTATAACAGCTGTTTTGACAGTAAATTAAATTGTCCACAGGTGTGAGTCAGGCCATAATCGCACCATCACGTCACCGCTGATCATCTTCCTACAACAGCACATCCTGTCCCGTTCTGGTCCTGACGTAGACACGGCGCCGTGAGCGGATGAAAGTGGATTCTGTATAAAATCGAGCCCTTTGTATTCTACCCAGGATTACCAGACTGATTCTCTTGTACATTTGATTCATGTAGCTACGATTCTTTCCAATTAACGTGGTCTTGTATGGTCCATTAATGGACAAACTATCTGTGCAGTGTTAGTGGAAGCTGTTTTCCTGTATTGACCTCAATGCACAGCATGACTCAGTGGTGAAAAAAAAAAAGAAGAGAGAATAGAGGCCAGGACAAAATGAACAGACGGTCCTCCCCGCTTCATGCGCTTATCAGAAAAACACTGCCGCGCTTAAGTCAATAGACTGGTGGAATTTTCGAACCTTGCACTCTGGAGCTGTTGGGTAGAAACGAAATGGAAAATGAGTCAACATTTATGACATCTGTAGTGAAAACAATTTTGCAATATTTTCCACTTTTTAATGTGATCTATATCGATATGAGCGCCCCGTTAACGCCGAGATCATACTCAGCGCTGCGCAGACAGTAGTGTATGGTCAAAAATGAATGGCAGTTGTTGCACAGTTTTACCCCAACAAAAACACTGCCTCAGGAGCTGTGTAGAGAAGCAATGACTCCAGTCTCCTTCATTATCTGTGAACTTATTCATTAATCATTAACTCTTGTGTGGCCTGCGTGGAGGAGCCAGTGGCAGGTGACACTTTTTCATATGGTCACAGCAGCGCACAGCTGGACTGAGGGAATTCACCCATAATTCCACACAAATTATTCCACTCCTAGGAGAATAGGGATGCCTGGTAAACACACCATAGGATCTGGGCCGCACTTAATTAACTCGGCAAAATCCACAAAAGTATGGTGAAAACACACACACACACACACACACACACACACACACACGCACCACACGCTCAAGAGAAGGGATAGCCTACAATGCGATTTCAAATCAAATCAGTTCAGGGAAAACCTACAGTAGGTTTGTGCATTTGCAAGGAAATTAATCTGTGTTGAATTTGGACAGAGATTTACTTCGCAGCTGAACAACAAAGACGAGTTGAACGTGATAGACGCCTTTATTGAATTCAGGGAGCATTTCTTCTACACACTCTACTGAGGAAAAGACACATCAAGTGCAGAGACTGGACTGCTGATGAACAGGTCACTGAGTCACTCACGTTCAAAGAGAAAGTGTGAGAGAAACTCTTCAGCACCGATCCCCAGCAAAGGCTAACAAAGTAACAAAGCGTCAGACCGGCTCCTCTGCTAACAACGGGAGAAAATCCCAAATGAAAATGTACTCTCTAATCCGGAGCTGAATGGCACAGAGG
The DNA here is from genome assembly GCF_001660625.3 of Ictalurus punctatus. Lineage (NCBI taxonomy): Eukaryota > Metazoa > Chordata > Actinopteri > Siluriformes > Ictaluridae > Ictalurus > Ictalurus punctatus. The sequence continues at coordinate 1,839,338 of NC_030421.2, read as the reverse complement.
AGTTCTAACACCATTAGTGACCACAGTGCACGCCTGAGATGCCTCTCGCACGTAGGGAGGGGATGGCTTCAGCCGGCCAGACTTAAAAGAGCTGCAAGCTCTGCTAGCCACCTGCTTTGCATCGCATACTCAAAGGCATTAGAGAAGCACCACGATCGTGAAGAAAGCAGCGTTGTGGGAGGCCTTGGAGTGTATTGTCCTGCTCCAGTAAGATCTGAAGGACATCTGCACTGGTCTGACCAGAGGAAGTTGTAATCAGGGGCAGCACTTTCCCATCTCTGTTCGGTCATGGCAAGTCTGGAGTTAGGAGAGAGCAGATCTGGAGATTTCAAATCATCTTCAAAGCCAGGCATGGATTTCTGAATCTCTCAATGTGGAACAAGGGCCCTGCCAACATTACAGGAAACCAGACTATTGGCAAAACTTAAGAATGCGTTTTCATTTCCTCTTATCCATATTCCATGAAAGTCTAATATTGTTTTCATTTACATTAAATTAATATTAAATAAAAAAACAAAAACATGATGTGACAGGACTGTTAAGGGGCAAATAACACTCTCCCTGTCTCCCAGAGACACTCTCCCTCACTTCTACATGATACAGGATGACAAGACAAAGACTCAACCTCCTGCTAATTAAACAAATCAATTAAGAAACGGCCGCTGGAACCGTGTAACTGATGTTCTTCAATCGCTATAACAACCCTACTGGGAGTTCCACCGCTGCATAAAAACCACCGTCCTCTCTCGCTCCATCTGATAACATTAAAAACATTTATTTGCCCCTTGCTGTAATGTCAGTGGATGCTGTGAGTTATGGAAATGCAGATGACTGCCATGGTCCCAGTGTGTGATCAGATAGGTTCACTTCACAACCTACATAGAGAACTTGCTCCATAAACTCCGAAGTACCCCAAAGGTCCCTAATGAAAATAGATCCAGCCATCAGCTCAGTAGTGGTCCAGATGCTAGATAAGGGTTGCCCATTTGCATACTCTTCACACCATGCATCTCCTGTTCAAGCAGATCAATTATCATATTAAATTTACCCTCCTCAGTTAAAGCGATTACGTTTCAAATTGTTTTAGATGGCCGTCATTAATCCTTACCATAGGCTAAGTGCTTTGGCTGCAAATTTGATTGGGCTCCTGTATCAAGGGTCAAATTAACAGCATACTAATGCTGAACCCTATTTAATTTGTGGCAAAGGGATTACATTTTAACATGCAAGATTCCTATTGCCATTAAATTAATGTACAACTCCTCTTAAGGACATAATTGGGGTCTGCCAGATGCCAGATGTGTGAAGGAGTACGCGTTCATCCAAAAAGAAAACCTTGGAAAGCCTAAACTGTTTGTCTAAGCAGTAATGCCTACGAGGAAAAAGTAGTAGTGGCGCCTGGGCTGGCTTGGTTGTGCTCGTGTGGCAATATGAGCACTGGTCAATCAAAGCCGTGTAGATCCCTCCAAGCTATGTTGGTTTGGCTAATGAGCCGCTAGAGCCCAGTGCTGTAACCTGAGCCCAGTAGTCATTGGATGTGAAAGATTTCTAACTCATTACAAAAGTACTCAAAGGACTGTAGCACCAAACAGACATACAAACTGATAACATATTTCTGAATTTGGAAGAATACCGTACGTGCTGAGGAGATTTAATACATGGAATATATTAGCCCGAGTCGAAGACGTTAGGATCGTATCCAGGGGTACTGAAAAATGTACTCAAGATACGTGGTCAAGTATAAAACAGTAAAAGGTTTTATCCGACAAAATAAAGTCCAAAGACGTGCGCTGTAGGCTGATTGGCATTTTCAAATTGTCCGTAACGTATGAATATAGGAAATGGATGGATGGATGGATGGATGGATGTAGACCAAGTGTTCTAGAGTCTTTGCTTACGCTTTCATACTGAAACATTTTAGTGAGGTAAGGACAGGGGCACTCATCCTCAAATTCCACACCGCAGTCTTGTGGCTCATACATATGTAAACACACACGAATAGCTATGATGCTAACCGCATTGTGTAGGATGAGACGGTCACAACCCGTGACAAATTGGCTTGACCCTTGATAAAAAAAAAAACCTAAAAATTCTTCCTTGATGAACCTGACCTGACTGGATGCTAAACTGAGCTTGTTCACTTGATATTGTACTGGCTGGATGAGAAGAGGAACCCTTCAGGATTTGTACAGAAAAATGGAAGGAATAAAAAGTATTTTCTTGGAAATGTAAGAGAACAAGTATTCAACTACTCGAGTAAAGTATAAATCCCCCAAATATTCCTCGAAAATAGTTACAAACTAACAAATTACTTTCCCAGCCCTGCTCATTACCATAAACATAACCAAAACGCAGGAACATTTGAGGCGATGTCTTTAAAAGACCATGTACTTTTGTCATAGCTTGTCCACAAACACACATATCCTTGCACTCTGCTCCATGTATATTCTAATTGAGCCGCTCCTCTGCATCTTGGAGAGTTGATGCACAGCTGTGTAGCTCTGGCTTTAGAACTAGCTCCACGTCCTTCACATAAGCTCTCTTGCTCTCTGTCTCTCTCTCTCTCTGCTCCCCGTGTAGCCTGGTGCCCACTCGTCAGATGGTGGGGTTCACCCCTGTTTCTTCGCCCGCCAGCATGCACCATCCAGTGTCAGAGGATCAAATGAACCATTTCCACTGCACTGATGCCCTCCTGACAGACAGGCTGAGTTGGTCGGGCTCGTCAGCTTGGCTGGCTCCAAAGTTGACAGCAAGGTCAGGAGAGACAGCTCTCAGCTCAGCCCAGGACGGCCGGCGATGAACCAGGCAAACCACTTCAGAGTTTCCTTTGACTCATCTGAAGTGGTGGAGGAGTGCCAGGCATGACCAGTCCAGGCTACACACGAGCTACGGACAACATTTTTGGTTTAGCTGATCTTCAATAGAGCGATGATTATATGAAGGCACCGCAGTTCATCGGTTCAGCAGTTTTAGTGTATTAAATACAGTACAGAGAACAAAAATAAAAATAAATCATATATACAGCGCTAGTTGTTTCAAAATCGTTAACAATAACCTGCATAAAAACCCTAGTATATACTCCTACAAGCACATCTCTCATGATTCGTTTTTCTTAAAGGCTGAAAAGACCCAGGTTGTGGCAAACTGCCTGAGGAAAGTCTTCCTGCTGCCCCCAGCTTGGCTGAAGGTCCCGCTGCACGCATACACATACACACCCACTCCAACCCATCACACCACTGAGTGACTTTTCTACAAGCTGTTCACAGTGGGGCTGCAATCTGGAAGGTGCAATATTGTCAGAAAACACCACAATAGCTTCAGTCGTGATAGCTTAATTAACAAATGCTAAGACGCACAAATTGGGTTTTATTTCACAGTAAAATAGATCAAATATCCAAAAGTAATAAACATTTAACACACAAAGGAGTGATTTATTCTTCGGTGTGTGTTTACAATGATGACAGGTAAGCCTTCTTTTATATATATATATATATATATATATATATATATATATATATATATATATATATATATATTTAGTTGGCAGCAGGCAGTACTTCTATACCTTGAATGCGTTCTGATGCCGTTTCAGTTTTGCGTGCTCCGACTGATTCTCGTGTTGAACGTGTATGAGCGCATTCACGGAAGAAACAAAAGTTGTTGTTGTTTTTTTTTTTTTTTTTTTGCAGTTCTTCAGCCAAGCCTCTGGTTCCGCTAGTCCAGCTTTTAGAAAAGCAGGCCCGATGTTGTCACAACAATCCCAGCTCGTACCAGAACACAGAACTGTAGGATTTGCCAAGTGCTGACACATTGTAGCACAGCTGATTAATCAAGCTTTGAGAACACCCGAGAAATCAATTAATGCGAGTTCTGACAGTTACTTTTTGAGCTCAGTCGGTACGGCTTTTTCAAGGAGCAAATGCTTGCTGTTGGGGAGTGTGGACGAGGGCAAAGCGGGGGAGGAAATGGTGCTTTTATGGGTTTTTTTTTTTTTTGGTGAAGGGACCTCTATGCACCTGATTGCCAAAATAAATGTAGTGGGGAACAGAAGACCATAGGGGAGATCTTAGCCCCCTCGAAAAAGCCCCCCTTTCTGAAGGAGGATGGATGCAGGAGTCCACGATACGCATGGCTGAAATTAGAATGGGAAAACTGCAGCTGAACACAGTGTGCGTTAAAGTATTCACATCTTATTACTGCAGCCATGCACACACAAACACACAGAGACACTCTATTTACTCTGCCCAGCAATGAAGCCATCACAGGCTGGCGTCTCTCTGAGAGGAAGTGAGGCATTTTCTCAGGAGAAGTTCCTGTAGCCTTCTGATGTATTATAGGTTAAGACTTTCCAAAACAACGCCTCTGGGCTGTAGCCTAGTCAAGTAATAGCTTGCGGCATAGCTCAGCCACATGTGTATTGGCACATCTTTTTTAACCAAATTCATGCTAAGACAGGGAAAAATATATATTCACACTCAACTGAGGCCTTATTTATAGCCACACACTTTAGCGAGTCTTCTAAGTCAAGCCCTGTTATCTGTTTCTTCCTTTGAAACGAATCTCTTCTCTTCCAAGTGTGGTGTTATCTAAGATGCTATCTGAACATGGAGCCTTTGAAGGGCAGCATGAGGAGCAGAGGCTGGCTGGTTTTGATCAGCTTGCCTCTTTCGCTTTCATGGCTGTTCTGCCGCAGGAAATCCGGACGAAGAGAGCAGGGAGAGAGCAGCGCTGGAGATGGCGGCGCTGCTCCTGATTTACAATCCGGGATGACCCAAAGACTTCATTAGCTTAATCCGGCTTGACTTGACCATTGAAAAGAACAAGGTCTGACCCTGAACTGCTGGGAGTTTCTCACCCCTACTCATTCAGCTCTAGTAGCAAATTCCACACTAAATAATGTTAGTTTGTTATGATACGTAGCATTAGTGTTGTTGGTTAGCATTACGTATTCTGATCCTTGCCATACGACGTCAACATTTTTGACAACCACAGAGTATGGCAGATTTGGTCCTGCCTACCCTCTGAAGTGTGGCGGTACAAGAGCATCCATTTGTTTTCAAGACTTCCTTTAAATCTCCCACTTACAAACCGAGATTCGATGGCTAAATCTGAAGATAAAGTGTATTTTTTAAAAGAATTTTTTTTTTTTTATATCTGTGTAGAGTAAACGGAATCAACATCGAAAAATAGCAGTTTTGCATATTAAGTGACATAACACGGTTTGCACTGCCATGACCTCTAATCGTTATTAGCCAGATATACAGTTATATTTCACAGTGACCGACGTGTATCTCTGGGATCCTGTGGGCGGTGGAGTGTGTACATTTAGAAAAAGCTGGCTGAAAGTCGTACAGTTGCTCTGCTTCAGTTTGCTGCATAGGTCAGGAGATCTTGAACAAGATTATACTCCAGGTTTCACATAAGGTTCGGCACACATTTATAAGTCCCATGCAGGATCGTCGTTATAATGGCTAGATTTTATTCTCTATAAATAAAAATCAAAATAAAAGAATCCTGTACGATATACTGGATCGAATGATAGATTAAAAAAAAAAAAAATCGATATACTATCACCCACAAGTATTAAAGCGTGTTTTCACCTACCGACAAATATGTTGCAGTGCTATTGCATGAAAAACAGTTGCAGGGGCTATTGCATGTTGTAATACATGACATTCTGAGGAACATTTGTGCTGGCATCTCTAATTTGAAGTTTGAGTTTTTTTGGCTTGGTGTTGGAATGCTCGTCTCATTTTTGTCAGTGCCCTTATGTTTGCGGTGTACACGACAACAACCAGATGGTAGAGCCTTCTGTATTGAGAGCCACTGCTTAATTAAAGCTGCACAACTGTAATGGTCCCATTCAGCACAGACAGAAGAGGAAATTCATCTGAAGGGGGGGGGGGGAAAGGCTTAAGTATTCATGACCCATGAATAAAGAGTTTCAACTTTGGAGCGGGTCAAACCATGAATATTCATCGAAAAGTATATTATGCTAAGTTCCGTTTGTGACGATTCTGACCATGAAGGGTGGTACAGGAAATGACAGCGTTGAATTTGCATTCGCTTTGAAAAGGTAATCGAAACCTTTAAAAAGGGAAGTAATGCTATGTTGGAATGAGATTAAACAGATATGTTACCACGCTCAACAGTTATAAAATCATCCGGAGGATCCCGGACGATATCCCGGACTATGTTTCTACCACAGATTAGTTCCACATAATTGGGTAGCAATGACCGTGTTAGTGTTAATTCAGTGGGTTGTAAGCAGGGTTCTAGCACAGGTTCTGGATGGCTGCATAGGTATAGGCATATAACACAACTGAAATACTATTAAACATCTCTATTACTTGCTCCGCAGTTCACTGGCGTCCCATCCAGGTTTATTTCCACCATGCTCACAGGCTAGACCCCCGATCCACCGTCACCTTCACCAGGATAAAGTGGAGATTAAATATGAATGAATTCATTTCCATTGCTAAATCCGTTCAGTTTAGATGTTCATACACGCTCAGTGAGGACCTAAATTCTGACTTTTTCAGATGATGTTCTTGAAGGCCGGTTCAGATATAATTATTAACATTAACTGCATGTAATCCACAGCTCCAACGCTGGCAAATTTTTCTCGAGTAGAAGCACCATCATGAGGTTTTCTAACAGTGTCTAGACCCGTGGCTTTAAACAAAAGCACCTGCCTTCAAGCCCTGAAGAATCTGATCACTTTTTGACCCCCTTTCTGTCAAATGCAATATGATCAATTAATACAAATAAACAAATGTAAAATAAATAACTGCATATAAACAGCAAGCATTCAAATAATCTAATCACCATCTAATACGAGTCTTTTACCAAAATATTGATGCATGAATAGTTATAGCAGTAATTATTACATTAACCACTGCAAAAGAACTCCATTACATCTTTTTTGTTGTTGTTGATGTGGCAGAAAGCATGAAGCTTGGGCAGGGGTAAACATTCTCTCTAAAAATGTTTATAAATGTAAACATTTATTTTATTTCATTAACTTGTGGTCTGATAGTTTTGCCTAGCCACAAGATATTAAAAGGAGGTCATGAGACCATAACGTGTGCATGATATAGGATGTTCAGGATATTCTTGTAATTCACTATTTTGAGTTGCAAATGAATAAACTAGTGCCAGGATTTTCTTAATTCCTATTTGCTCGATAAAGAACACCCACAGGTTGAATGGTAAAGCTGACCGAGCGTTTACCTCTGCCCCGATCTACTCGGTCAAAGAGTTTGAGAGATAGATAGATAGATAAATAGATAGATAAATAAATAAATAAATAAATAAATATTTGGACTTTACAAGGATAATACAATTAGTTAACGCGGCATTAATCATGTCATATTTGTGTATTTAATACTGGCCTTGAATACAATCCCGTAGCTGCTGATGTATTTAAAGCCCCAAAACTCTTTTCTCAAGCTGATATCACGCAAGAATCATCATCTTACGTTCAAGGTCAGAATCGTACATGACTGCGACAAACTCCTGTTTTTGGCAAACTCGCCTTCTAGTCGCACGCAACTGTCTGAATAGCATTTAGGTCTGCAGTTATATGAGGTCTGCATACTGATGTGCATCTCAAGTTTCAAATATGACCCAGGATACTTAAAATTGATCTTTTTTTAAATAATAATAATAATAATAATAATAAAAAATGCGGCCATGGAGATCTGGCTTAGGCTCATAGTTAAATATGTGGTATGGAGGTAAAAATTCAAACACCAGGAGGTCAGGTAATGGTCAGTGAAGTCCTCACAGCTTACACACAGGATGATCTGAATTGCATATTCCTCACATCGCAACCTTAATTTGAAATCCGTGACTCTTTAGGGAGAGCGATTTAGTCAAAAGGAAACCAACAAGCACATGTCTCTGCGTATCAGATGGATCAGTCATAAATAGATCTGCTTAGTTTTCTCCGTTACATGTTTGAAAATCCGTTTATGTGTAGGAGTCCACGGTGTTGATGGGCATGCAAGCAGACGCCAGGTTCCATTGGCTGGACACATTTGTGCCTCTCCCGTCAAATATCCACCTGCGGAGATGCAGAGACAAGACTGTTAGCGTGCAGACAGACACAAAGCAGCTCTCAAGTTCATCTCCCTGTTACCATGCGGCAGCCATTTTAAACAGATGGTGCCCAAACAACCTGTCATGTTTACGGCTGCTGCCATAAAAGACAAGAGTCCAACAACACAGTCCTTCAGAGGCCCCCAGGGAGCAGCCAGGACCCCGTACACAGCTGCCTGGGGGAGCGGAGGGGTGCCAGCCCCGGTCCTCAAAACTCCTCTACCTATCCGGACATGCTACATTTACTGCAATTAAACAAGTACGGCATTTGAATATGCGATGACACCTCACAACCTGCTCAACGGGGCCTGCATATAATCGCGTCCCCGTGGAGCTGGAGAGAAATTGTCCGTGTCACTATTAATGAAGGAATTTGCATTGTGATCTTAATTAAGGAAGGTGGGATAATGAAGCTCACTTCTGAATTAGTTAATCGACAAAAACTTGTACAAATGTGTTTGCATGGCCTATAGGCATGGCCCACTGGTAATGTATATTCCTCCAGAGGTCGGCAGGGGTTACGTCACGTAAAGGTAGCAGCTCGCGAAAATAGCATGTGCCACTGGGCATATTTCCTTCTCCTTGGGTAGTCAAGATGGTAGGCTGACCCCTGCGCAGCCGTTGAGCTCTCACTGACTGTGTCTTTCCAAATGTCAAATAAAAAGTAGCTCAACACACACACACACACACACACACACACACACACACACACACACACACACACACACACACACAAACCCAAGTGTCCCACCTCACCACTTCCACTTACATCCACTAGTCATCAAGTCACGGATTTAAATCACAATCTTGCTCCTTTAGTGAGAAGTGTGTACATGTTTAATAGGCAGCACTTGAAGCCAAAGTGCAATGACACACTGAGCGTAAGTGCTGGCTGTGTGGCGACACAGTAAGCAGCTCAAAATGGCCTCAGCAGCTCAAAAGTCTCAAGTGGCCAATGAATTAGTCGCAGGCCCTAAGAGCGCCGTAGTGAGAACAGGGCAAAGAATTACGACACAATGGATTTCAAAGGAGGCCAACAGCTAACAGTCGTGTCAAAAAAACTCCAAGATATGGTACTTGAGAGGACAAAGCGCTCTGAGATATGGTACTCGAGAGGACAAGATGAAAAGAAAGCGTGAAACGGGGCAGCTTGGTTTCCAGAAACATTTCAGACAGTGAGAGTATAGTTCTAACATTTCGTCACAAAGTAAATATAATATCTTTTCACATAGCCGTACATCATCAGGATGGCTTTATACTCAGAGGACAATACAGCTCAATGTAAAACAGTCCATACACTGCAGACAAATAACTTTAATTTATAGAAACATGATATTTAGTGTATTTGGTCTGACCTTTCCTTCAACGCTAACCAAAAGAATCAAATGATACAAGTGGGAAAAAAACGTCAGTTTAAAAGTCACATCATTATACATTAACCAGCCACTTTAATAGGAACACCTGTACCCCTGCTCATTCACGCATTGATCCAATCAGCCAATCATGTGGCAGCAGTGTAAAGCATAAGGTCAAGAGCTTCAGTTCATGTTCATATATGACGTCTGAAAACTGTCTTTCGCAGTGATATTTATTGCTAAACGTGACCTATTAGCCGTAAGCATGTTCGACGAATGTGACTTGAAGTGGGCTTTGTCTGCATGTGCGTTGTGATTACATCACATGAGGTGTCTTGGCCCAAATCTGCAAAAAAATCTGTGGTCATTTTGAAAAATGACCAAAAGCGCCTCTGAATATTGCGGTGTTTGCTTGATTTTGCGTTAATTTTTGCAATTGGAAAAAACGCGAAATCCTGGAGGGACTGAACAAGGTGTTTCGGTCCATTGAACTGCCACTCACCGGGATGTGTTGAGCTTTTCTTACCGTTCTGTGCAATCTCCAGAATGTGAAAATCCCAGGATATTTCAGCCTGGAAGAAGTTTCTGAAACACTCAAACCAGCCCACCTGGCACCAGCAACGATGCCAGAGTCAATAACCGAGATCACATGGTTTTTTTCATTCTAATGTGTGATGCAAACATTAGTTTTTAAGTAGAGATTTTAAGTTTAAAACAGATTTTAACTACATGGGGTCAATTCGTTTTCACACAGGTGATAGGTGTTGGATAACTTTTTTTCGACTTATCTGAACTTATGTCCACTATGTTAGCGCTTGAGAGCTTTCTCTGTGGAAGACATCTTGGTCTCAAAGCCGTTAGCATTATTTACGGACGGGGCCTGCTGGCTGGGGGAGCTGTGTTCCACACCAAGCCAGTTGTGTCAATACAAGCCTGTGCTCGGACAAAGAGGAGCGTCGACTTCAAAACAACAGTAAAACTTGTGAACTTTACGAAACCTTTTGAGACCATGCCGTTTGAAGTCTTGGCATCTCTGGTTATGGGTGAGCGCAGAATGAATTCTGTTGCAACAAACCATCATCAGGGCCATATGATCCCATGATTGAGACCATGTGTGGGGCAGCATGTGGACAGCGCTTCCTGTGGGGCAGCTTATGCAGCTGAGGCTGCTCAAAGACACAGGGTGCATATGTCCAAACATCATGGCCATTGGACACTGTTCACACAAGCCAGCAAATACAAAGGCTACACAGAGAAGCACTGAAGAGTTCCAGCACTGAGACCCACAGATAGCAAACCAGTGGATAGTGCCATCAAAAAATGGAGGTTCAATGATTCTGATCAGGCTCACTAGACATCTCAATCTCATAATTATGCAATAATTTTTGCAGTAATTGTTACTGTAATTGCAACATTTTTGCAGATTTATATTGTAGACTAAAAATAACATTCAATATTGGCAAAGTACACACACTGTAGATAAAATTTCCACCACAAAAAATAGCTGCGTTTACATGGACGACAATAATCCACTCTTAATCCGATTAAGACCATACTCTAATTAAGAATTTGTGTGGTTACATCACGTTCGTAAACAGAAATAAGAAGACCTGGCAACTATATCGCATGTGCGGGTGAAGTGTTAGTAGCTTGTCCTTGCTTAGAATTTAAACTCGTCATCTCGATGCATTCTTTAATCTGGATAGTTCCAAACGCAACTATCGTTGACATCTGGGGAATCAGCTGTTGTCAAAAACAAGTAGCCTCGATCTTTCGAGAGCCTGCAGTCAAAAAGGGAAAGCGACGGAGCCCGTGCTAAAGGGAGAATAAATATCAGCATGGTTTTCGAGAGGTGGCGAAAACTCCAACATCTGAAGGGAGTGAAGACTGACGCACAGACGGCTTTTTTTGTTGTTGTTGAACAGGTGAGACCTGTGGCTCAATAGGTAGCTAGCTAGCATTAGAACACTTGTTTGCTTGATTCAGTTACGTATCAAGTTTACTGTACTGGAGCTAATATACAGCCCATAGGAAAACCTCAAACCGTCAGATTCATCTGCGTAGAGGAGCAGTTCTGAAGCACAACCCAAGTAAAAAAAATAACTCTGCAAATAACTTGCAATTTCAGGTTTCAAACAGAGATGGCGATAGAGAGACAGAATTTCAGTACTGCAGCTTTAAATCAACACTACAAGCACTTTATTTTAGGTAAAAGATCCAAACTAAAGGCACAAACGGAGTACGTTTAAGAGTACCATCTGAGTGACAAGGAATGGTACAGAGTGTGTAATGGGGTTCAAACTGGAACCCTTTTTGAAAGGGACTCTGTTGTAGGCCATGAGGAGCGTGAACCCTTTACAATTCCAGAAAATTTGCATCAGATTGCATAAACTGGGTGCCACCATGCCACGCAGCATCTGTGCTTTATGTTAATGATAAATACCTGTACTTATCATTACTTTGCTGCCTCACTCATAGACACGCATAAAGGTAGGTTAGAAAGGAAATTCAAGCAAAACCTCGGCTATGCTTGAATGTCAACCTGGTTCATATTCTCAGAAATGTCACGTCCATCAAACATGGTGATGTGAGCAAAGTATAGGTGCAGGTGTGAGGAGTTCATCATTGGACATCATTAGGTAGAGGCTATTGTTTTTGAGTATGCAAAAATAGTAGAAATGATAGTGTTTGGTGTTATTAAAGGCAGTGTCAGGGAGGGCAGGGTTATGGAGCAGACTCGATTGGAGGCAGATCAAAGGGGTGGGTGTGGAGAGCTTCTCGGGAGGGATTAAACCCCTCTCTGTTTGCATTTTCCTGCTGTTTTGCTTGAAACTTCACACACCTCCTTGCCGAGATCAACCTTGGCTTGTTATGACAACAGCCACAACAAAAAGAATAGCAGAATACAACTAAATCCACTATCCACAGTGACTTTGTAATGAACTTTTGTTCAGATGGCAGCTGACGGACGTGCTATTAGCCAGGTACCCCGAGCCCTGGCAGAACCCTACACAGCTGTGGTCCAGAATACTGACAAGCCACTGAAACAGAGACAGGTCAGAGAGAGGCATGCTCTGATGAGGCATTCCTCTCTGTGCTAATGTGAACTGAATGTTTGACAACCTGTCATGTGGAAAATGGCACAACATTAACGCTCCTCGTTGAGAAAGAGAGAGAAAAAACATGGAAGAATAAACAGATCATGTCGAAAGCAGTTAAAACTTGGTTCTAAATCTTAGTTACAAATGACCCTCACTCTCTATCTCTTTATGAAGAAAAAAGAACAATATAATACCATCCTATATATATATATGTATATATATATATATACACACACCATCCATCCATCGATCCATATACACCATATACACTATCCATCCATCCATCCATCCATCCATCCATCTTCTACCACTTACTCCTTTTCAGGGTCACCAGGAACCTGGAGCCTATCCCAGGGAGCATCTAGCACAAGGCGGGGTACACCCTGGACAGGGTGCCAATCTATCGCAGGGCACACTCACGCATATGTTTGGACTGGGGGAGGAAACCGGAGTACCCGGAGGAAACCCCTGCAGCACGGGGAGAACATGCAAACTCCACAAACACATGGCCCTGGCGAGACTCGAACCCCCGACCCTGGAGGTGTGAGGGGAATGTGAGATTCTGGTTCATGTTGTCATGATTGCGTCACGCAATTCCTGCATATTCCATGCTCCGATCTCCAGTTGTACCATATCCAAAAGGTGTTTTATTGGATTCAGGTCTGGTGACTGGGAAGGCCACTGAAGAACACTGAACTCATTGTCATGCTGGGATTGTTCATTAGAAGATATGCAAAGTGTTCCAAGACAACATTCCTCAGACCATTACACCATTTTCACCAGCTTGGACTGTTGACACAAGGCAGGGTGGGTCTATGGATTCATGCTGTTGGAACCAAATTTCATCCCTACCATGTGTGCACATCAGCAGACATCGAGATTCATCAGACCGGGCTAGGTTCTTCAAGTTTTCAACTGTCTAGGTGAGCCTGTGCCCACAGCAATTTCAGCTTTCTGGTCTCGTCTGACAGAAGTGGAACCTGATGTGGTCTTCTGCTGTTGTCACCCGTCACCCATAAGCAATGTTCAACCTGTTGTGCATAATGAGATGCTTTTCTGCTCACTACAATTGTACAGAGTGGTGATCTGCGTTAACATAGCCTTTCTGTCAGCTCGAACCAATCTGTTCGAACCCATTCTACGTCGACCTCTTTTGTCTACAAAACGTTTCTGTCTGTAGAACTGCTGCTCACTGGATGTTTTTTTTTCTTTCTTTATTGCACCATTCTGAGTAAACTCTAGAGACTGCTATGCATGAAAATCCCAGGAGATCTGCAGTTATAGAAATACTCAAACAAGCCTATCTGGCACCAACAATCATGCCACGGTCAAACAAAAATCTTTCCCCATTCCGATGGTTGACGTGAACATTACCTGAAGTTGCTAGCCTGTATCCGCATGACTTGAGCATTGCACTGCTGTCACATGATTGGCTGATTATATAATCGCATAAATGAATAGGTGCACAGGTGTTCCGAATAAAGTTCTCTGTGAGTGTATAGATAAAGATTACTGCATTTTTACAGATGAAGTCCATATTCGGGAGAATATTTGTATTTTAGTGCTCATTTTCTAATAGTGATAGGATTTTCTTTATCAATAAATGATTACTTTTAATATAACTAATTAGTTCATAGTTCTCAGACCAAGCACATTTGATGAGGTGTCCTTATTTATTCTTAACTTTTAATGAGTTTTGTAATGAGCTTTAAGGTAGGCAATGCTCCACGTACATTTTTGGTGCTTTCTCTGACGACAAAGGCCTTGGTTAAATTAATTCTAATCTGTTTAATTAGAGGCCATAAGATTTCCCTGAAGAGTTTGATGCACAAAATCTGTCATTGGTTATTGCTTGTTGCTAAGCAAGATTAGAAAAACTAATTTCACAAGTAATTGTGAACACAACAAAACAGTAAGAGCAATATATATATATATATAAACTCTCTCTGGATTTCTGTCTGATGGCTGTCCATGAAAATGTTTTCTCAATCTTGAACACTTTTTCCACCATTATGTAGACACATCCGCACATCAGACTTAGCCTGCTGCAATATAACGTTTACGGGCGTAAAAACAGGCCAAAAGCAACGACAAAGGCATGCTCTAGTATGGGATGTTTAAATACTAAACAACATAGAGAGCGAGCGTGTGATGTAGAGCCAGTTTCTCGTATGGTAGTATGGACAATAAAGTGCTATGCATCACACACTGATGTTATTGATAGTGCACACTGCAGGCCAAAAGGTGGTCCTTGTATGGGTCATGCAGCTGCACACACACTGTATCTGGAGAAGGGTATCTCGCTCCATGATGCACTTCAGCTATAAATCTCTATTGTGTTGCATCATGCTTGCTCATAAACTGGTTTAACAATTGCAAGGAATATTGTTTCGTCTGCAAATTATACTCAGGCTAAGCTAGTGTCGACGTATTCGAGGCTGTAAGCGGATGCCTCCGCGTGCCGGACCGTTTTTACATGCCAGTCTTCTCTGCTGGTGGGATTACACCACCCCTGCCAAGCTACACTTACTGTCGTTAATGTGACATAGCTGGCAGTCATTTACAAAACACCATTTCATGGGCTTGGTGACAGCTGACAAACCAAAACAACTTGTTTTGGTGCGCTGACATTCTTACATGCATAAATGTGCATACCTAGCCCAGTTTGCAGACTTGAAGGTACAAGTGTGACTGTGTGAAGGAGTGTGGTAGTGACTCAAGGGAGTGAGGGATTGAATATGAATGGGAGGAATGTGTCAGGAAACAAGGGATCAAGGATGGATGGATGTGCAGGGAGCACAGGGGGCTGATGAAGCCAGGCAATGGACTGGAGGTTGATGCGGAGTAGGAGACAGCCACGGTCACTGCCCCCCATCCTCCAGGCCGACTGACTATTCCCACCACCTGCCGAGCAGTGGCGACTTGGTGAAACAATGCCTGCATTATCCACCATCTCTCCCTGGCCTCCTCACCACTGAGTCACTAACAGGCCATGTATAGCATGCTTATGGCATCATAGCACCAGCCAATTAACACTCATTCAAGACACACACATACACAAAGAGGAGTAGGAACAGAATTTTTTCCTCAATGCACCCACCCTGGACCCTTCCTCTCGTTATAATATCTCCAAAATCTGCTTAGCTTCCAGTGAAGATGTACCCTTCGTTTGTCCTTAATTCTGAGATATTGCTTTGGTTGATTAAGAAACACAAACACGATCCATTACTGCTCCCTCCGCACCTCGGCTGTTCCCACATGCTTGGAGCAAGCACATTAGGAACCAGCAGCCATTTGTCTGCAGATATTTCACCAGCTTCTGGGAGGCTCTGCTTAGGATCAAGTTCCTTCGAATCTGTAATAACTGCATGTGACCTAAACTAGGTCATAGGCAAATTTAGAGCTAAGCAAAGACAAAGACGATCATGCCAGTTAAAAAAAGAAGAAGAAGAGAGTAGAAAGAAAAGACTTTTGATTCACATTTCATGACCCTAAACATGATGATTTGTGTCATTTAAGTTTCACTGCTCTTCCCAGCAGTATAGTTTGTCCGGGCGAACCGTTTGAAGTCAGCTAGAATTACTCATGACACAATAAACTACAACAATGCTTCCAAGACTACCAAAGATTTTAAAGGGCAAACCAGTCAAGTGTAACAAAGTCCACTGCATCAGACAAAGCTTCCACATTAACTGCACTGTCTTAGTACTCAAAATAAGATGCAAATGAAGAGTCAGTTAAGATATAGTGTGATAGAGTGTCTCTAACGATGTAACGCTCCAGTCCACACATCAAAGCTCGCATCTTCTCGTCCTAGATCTGGCATAAGTCTCTGGCGTTGGACGCATAGATAATGCATTCGGCGACACGGCAACAAGGCCGGGTTTAACGCTACTGCTGGAAACCACTTTGCTAATAATACACCTATAGTCAGATTATTTATTCACACCTCTTAGCAAATATACAGTAAGGATCAGTTTCTCCTTGTGCTTCCGGAGTAGTGGATAGTCCATGACAATGACTAGCGGCTGGAATGGCTCCAGGTCCTTGACCCCAGCCCTGGGGAGACAGCAGGGCAGCCTCCTCTTCCTCAACTCTACCCTGTTTCTATCAGACACAATGCTGGCACTCTGACAGTGGCCTCATGTTCGGGACAAATCCATCATTCATACACTACTGTAGGACTTAATGGGACAATACAGGAACACAAGACAATACCGATAGTTCTCTGATTTGCACTTATCAGCACAACAAATGGATTGTCGGAGCAAATCCAACAATCTAGCATTATCCATCATTTACTTTCAATTTTCACATATGAATGCCAAATATAACTCCATTATAGTATCAATACATTATAGTAACGTCGTATTTTAAACCGATACCGAAACAGATAGCTTGACAGAAAGGCTCTTAAGGTATCCGTTGGAGTCTAAAGGTGTGTTTCGGGATTGTGATCCTGCGCAAAAAAAAAAAAAAACGACGACGACAACAACAACAAAAAATAAAAACACTATCACACAAGGAGAATGTTTTAGAAGAAGGACAGATATTAAGCTTGTGGAGCAAATAAAGTTCATTAACATGGACGTGCATCACTCATTCATTCCTGACTGCCTGGTCAGGGTTGCGGTGGTTTAAATTAGATTTAGCTGTATTTATATATTGCGAAAGAGAACCAGCTAAATTCGTTAGGTATGCGGCCAGGTAGGCACACAAATAAGAGGCCAATATTGCTAAAAATATCTGAATATCTACAGATACAGAATATTTGGAGCACTAAATAGATACAGATACAAATAGCGGCATTGTGTTACACCCTTTCACCTTACTTCTGGTGTTCAAGAACATATACAAAGTTCATATCTGGACTCATTTCACTGCAGCACTGGAAGACATTTATTATAATAAACATTCCTAAGAGCATTTACAGATTGGCTTTCCTGGCAGCTGCCCAGGCTATTGTGAAGGCAGCATGTGACGCCGGCTGCTCGGGACTTCATCCGCAGTCAGCTTAGTGTGCAATCAGCCAGATGAGGTGTTTAAGATGGGCAGGCGTAAGGCTGGCCCAGTGAAACCCACACCGTCACACTATCTCCCTCAGGCAGTCCATGTGGTGCCTCTGTAAAAATACTGTCTTTGGCAGACAGCCAGTGGGTTCAGACCCCTGTAACGGCTACGGGTCGTGCCCAGTGTAGGCGGGACGTTAAAACAGTGCATACATGCCATGAAAAGGTGGGGAGGAGAGGCAGCCGGGATGCTGAGAACTGAGAAGTTTAGTGAAGAGCCATTCACCATCGTGCTCTCGGCTTCCGTAATTCGATTGGCTGGAACGTGTCCATGTGGCATCCTCGTTCTAGAGCCTTGCTGCACAGACTGACAAACACTTCCACGGGGGGTGAATGGAGTGGTGGTACATTTTCTGTAAAGTTGAGCATCTGTGATATTGGTGTGCTTCATGGCACAGATTTTTTGAACAAACTGTCCACAAACTAGCAGTGAGAAGAGCGTATTGACATGTAGCATTCGTTAACTGAATTTGAGCTGAAGCAAAGCCATGTTGGGGGGAGGGAAAAGAAAAAAAAAAGAGCTCACACGTTGTCCTTGCTACGGCTTCACAGGAGAGGCCAGTCACACTGCTGCCCACTCAGTGGCCAGTGATGCAGTGAAGAGTCACAAATGAGTCATACTTCAACAGAAGTGCCAAGAAAACTGAATGAATGAGTCTGTGTGCTTTTTTTTTTTTTTTAATTAATTAATTCAGTAGCATGTTTCAGCTTTCAAAAAAGGAGAAAAAAGAAAACAAAACCCCACAACAACATAAAAACATTAAGAAACAAGGCATCAGAGACATTATCCAACATCTAAGCGTACCGTTTGCTACATGTCGTATTAAATATGTCTTGTTAAAACACCCAGTCATGTTAAACACACTTAAGTGTTTTGGGCAATTTATTGGAGCAATTGAAAGGAAAAATAGAGGGACATGTTGACATTGTTAATAGGCAATGCGTCATTAAGGAATTCTTCTTCATAACTTGCACAGTGGGGGGGCTGAAAAATGATCAAGAATAATGCGGCATGCTTTGTAGTCACCGCAGTGACTTTGTGCATACAAATCCTCAATGAAGGGGCGCGCAGACAGGATGAGAGAGAAAGAGATGGGGGTGGGAGAAAGAGAGATAGAGAGGAAGAAGGGCGAAGAGAGAAGAAGAAAAAAAAAAACAGAAAGTCTGCCATTCATGTGAACATAATTCAGAGAATTTGCAGGGTGAGTGAAAAAGATATTTTATGCAGGCACATAGCAGTATTCAGTGGGGGTAGACTGAAGCAGCTACATGGAGACTACAAAGCCGAACTCCTGCGGTTCATGAATAAGTTGAGGAAATGATCAGAAAAAAAGCAGAGCGATGTTTAGACAGATGGGCCACTTAAAACGGCCAGGACAGAGAGAGGGGGGGAAAAAAGTGCTTTTAATAAAACTTCAGATTCACCAAATCATTGATCTTTCTTCTTGCTCTCTATCCCCCAAGAAAGGTGAGAGCAAATGTGATGTCTTACAAGTCTCTATCGAAGAAACTTGAAGAAGTATTAAAAGAGACTGCTGCTTGCCGCCCCTCAGACTGAATTAAATTAGCATCATAAAAGAAAGAGGGAAAGACAGAGAATCAAATGGGGGGGGGGGGGGGGGGGACCAATTTTTCTTTTTCTTTTTCTGTTTCTTTTCTTTGAAAAATAAATAAATAAATAAATAAATAAAAATAAAATCTGAACAAAGTGTCAAAGAAAATACATTTCAAGACATTTTCATTTATGGGCTGTGAAAAAGGGATGTAAGCATATCTCAGAGTAAAACATGTTGCCCGGTATTTAATTGATAAATGTTTTTTTTTTTTTTTTGTGTGTGTGTGTGTGTGTGTGTGTGTGTGTGTGTGTAGAAATGCCAGTGATGAGATTCTGCAAAATGTTTTTCTTCCTCAAGGCCTTTAATGTAATATCAAATGTAGACTTGCTGTGGACAAGATGATATTATAAATTCAGGAAACATGTATTATTAATGACAGGCTCTGTATGAAAAAAAAAAAAGATATTTGATGCGCATGAGCAAATGAATAATAATAATAATAATAATAATAATAATAATAATAATAATAATAATAATAATAATAATAATAATAAGAGGAAGAAGAATGATATATACACCGAACTCTTCCCCAATAATAGGCATTAATGTAGTCCACTCAGAAATAATCTGGAACTGAACATGGAAGAATAATTACTATAAGAAGCAGTTCACAAAAGACTGAATCAGATCTTTAGAAGAGCCTTGCTAGCTGAAACAGCTTGATGCGCCGTTTCTCCAGAATTCACTATTAACCCCTTTAACATCCACAGGCCCCGCTCCAGTCTGCTACTACACTCCTATTTAACCAGCACCCGTTCTGCTTGGCTGGCGAAGGGAGAAGCAAATCAGCTCTGTGGATGGGTTTTTTTTTTTCTTTTTTTTTCAAATCAGATTAATCAGATCCCAGGAAAAATAAAAACAACATTTAGTAGACAGGCTTCCGGTTGGAATAAAATTCATCAGCAGCTTCAGTACACTAAAGCGGGCCTTGAGGTGAGAGTTCAGCAGTGAGATAATACACTTAATAGCAAGAAGCCTAAACATAGGCAAGGCTAAAATTAGCCTGCTTGCTTTCATGGTTATTTACATTAAGTCTAAATTAGTATTCTTAAAGGGTATTAAA
Source organism: Ictalurus punctatus (assembly GCF_001660625.3). Lineage (NCBI taxonomy): Eukaryota > Metazoa > Chordata > Actinopteri > Siluriformes > Ictaluridae > Ictalurus > Ictalurus punctatus. The sequence goes on along the minus strand of NC_030421.2, from coordinate 1,819,031 downwards.
GTGCAGATTTTATTTTATACCAGGAGAGCACAAAATAGCTCTGGAAAAATACTTGTCCAGTAATTAATTCTAATTTATTCGCATATTTGTGAAATGGAGGAAATCCCAAACCCTTCCTTTCCGGTATTTTTTATAACCTGTGAATCAGTTACTGAGTGGTGACATCCAGATGTGCTGTCTTTTTTGTTCATAAATCGAGGCACAAAAGCAGCACCTACAGCATGGCGAAGTTGAAGAGGGAAAGCAGGAGTCACACATAAGACTTCAGTCACTATCAGAAGAGTTTGCTTTGAGGTAAACATGCCCTGTCCTGACCTTCGGGAGATTGCGCGATTGTGCTGGCCTTGCCATTAACGCCAACACCTGCGTTCCAGGCAGGGAACAGCCGGCAACATCCGCAATCCTCGTCTCTATAGTTCAGCATTGATTTCCATTTAAGCCTGATACAGCTGCTACACACCTCTGGCCCCACTCCAGGCAATATTTATCCAGTGGCCAATAGGGGACATCCTATTGTGGGGGCTGTGGAGAGACAAAGACAGACTCAATGGCGGAGAATTGCCCAGCGCGTTGACGCAGGACTGTGCCGAATCCTATTCATTGGAGACCATCAGGGGAGCTGGGCAGCTCTGTCTTACTCCTTTTTCCCCTCCATCTCTCTTTTTTCATCTCGCTGGTAGGTTTAACACTCTTACAAATCTGTTGTATTTCTTTATATTTCAAACTGAGAGCAGAAGTTAAAATTAAATAAATAAATAAATAAATAAATAAAAAACCCAAAACATCCCAGTTCTAATAATCAGATGCTACTAAAACAAGGATTTCTCACGCTACCACACAGCCCAATAGTGAACATCCGCAGTGGACATACTCAGGACCTTAAATTGCTGTACCTGTGGCCTGTAACCCTTTCTGCAGTGTGATGAATGCAGAGACGCCTGGCAGAGACCACAGGCTCTCCAGGTGGGCAGTGGGAACACACTGAACTTTGCCAAGGAATTTTGGGGTCATAGGTCAGCCTGCAGGGGTCAAGTAAAATGATGCGTGTTGTTAGTTCGCAGCACTAAAGATTGATGCACTCCTGCACTATACCAAAATGAATTTTCCAGTCTGGAGCTGCAGGGAGTGCGGGGCCGCAGGAAAGCTGGCTGAAATGTAATCAATAGCGAAACAAAGATGCTCGAATTGGCAGAGTTTGTGGCAAGCACCAGCTCAGACTCGAAAATGAGCTTTAATGGAAGCCATGGTAATGGCATCAGTGGGGTGGAGAGCTGTCTTATCAGGGCCTGGCCAATGGCTGCCAAGCTCCGTCCCACCCCCAGCGCGTGAGAGGCTTAATTGAGAGGCCTCCTAAAGAAACACTGTGCTCACATCTGCACACCGAGCTAATCAACCTGGCCAGCCGGGAACAGACAGAGCTTCAGAGACGCACAGTAGTAACCAGAAATCCTTCAACACACACCACATGCAAGACCACACCACCACTATCACCAACACCAACCACAACAACCACCAAACCAACTATTACTACTACTACTATTATTAGGGCCCGAGCACTGGCGGTGCAGACCTTGAGCTGCACCGGAGGCGCTATAGCCCTACTGTTTTTGGAATGTTTTTTCACAATTATTATTATTATTATTATTATTATTATTATTATTATTATTAATAATATTTATTTATTTATTTATTTTTAACTCATTCACCCATTTTTTAGGCATTTGTCATACATGAAAACTCACAAAACTTCGCACACACATCAGAACCGCGTAAAGTCAAAAAGTTATGTAGCCTTTAGGCTTGGTTGTGGTCGAGGAGCTCTACAGCGCCACCAAACGCAGTCAGTGGCTGGGATGAAGTTGCTCAGAGGTGCACAAGATTTGGTATGGTTATTGATCTCATCATGTAAGACAAAGTTCACTTGGGTTTATTTGACTCCACCTAACAGGAAGTCAGAAATGTTGGATAGAATTAGGATTTGAAAATTTTCCCGTGGTGTTTTGAGGGGCTTACGATGGCTGGAAACTTATGAAAGTTTAGAGATACATTTGTCTTAGGATATCTTTTGATTTATTATCGTAATTCGACATAAACGTGGATTCCAAAGCACCCCCTAACATTTCCGAATGAGTTTATCGCTGAGGTTGCCCCACAGTTTGTCCGATTATCACATGTTTTGGTGGGGACATTGTTCTCATCATGACAGACAATTTTCCCTTTGGCTTGTATTCGCTCCGCCCAACAGGAAGTCGGACATTTGGTTCGTTTGCTCTGGATTCCGAAATACTCCTCGTAGGGGATTTATGTGACAGGCACCAAACATCACCAACATCCTGCCACTGAAGATGTTAAACTGACAGTGAAGTTGCTAAATTGTGAAAGGATTTTTGATATATTTCGCACGGTGTTGCCATGACGAGGCGATAAACTTATGATATAGGAAGAGCTCATATCTTTGGTTTGCAATGTGTGATTTAGGTCAAAATTGAGATTTATATTTGGTATTGGGGGCTGAACACATGGATGTGACTAATGTGGGGCACGGTCGTAGCGCCACCAACTGGCAGCAGGAAGTGTTGCAATAGTGATCATATCTTTGCTGTGCATTGTGTGATTTAAATCAAAACTGAGATTTTTATTTGTCACTGGGGACTGATTAGATGGATGTGACTATTGCACCAGGCTTTAAAACTGAGACCTATGTTTACCGGTTTGCTTTGGCTATGACATGCAAGGGCCCTATGTCCATCTGTGACAGGGAGAACTCTCGTTATTATTATTATTAGTGATTTTTTTATAGCCACATTAATTCAACTGCACTATTTATTTATTAAATAAAAACTAAGTAATTGTACAAAATATGACAGCCTAAAACAGGTTCTATGTTGCCGTCTTCATCCTCAGTTTCTAGTTGCTCTGCTCTGCAGAGCCTTGTCTTAAACACAGGAGGCCCATGGAGCTTGTAATGCATAGTCAAAGCCAGCAGTCATTGATCTGACCATTTAGCAAAGAACATTACAGGCACACTCTGATTCAGAAATCAATGGGACACCCCTAAACATCTAATATGGGGAGTAAGACTGATTTGTATGTGTAACAACACATAACTGGACAAAGACGCAAACAAACAGAGGAGCACAGGTTAAAAAAAACAAAAAAAAAAACAAGATAAGATGGGACACATTACAGTAATTACACAGTTCATGGAAAATTTGTACAGTTATCCCAATACATCCTCATACTGTGTGCACCTGAACATGTCTAAAGAGCTAGAAATGAAAAAACATTATGGATGTGCTTCATAGTCAGGTTCTATCAGATTAGCCATATTTTCCATAATGAGTGTTCTCCTCCATGCGGTAAAGATACGGCTGATTGCTCCACTAAACCAATAACATTCATGTATACAGTGGCATCTGTGGGATGTTATGACTTGAAAGATGTGCCACTTAAATCTATTAACATGCAGAACAAACAGCATCGTACAACACAAGAAGCAGCCGAACCCTCTGAATGCTCTCTACATTGGTACATCTGAGCCTCAGATCAAAGGCGGCATCTACAGAAAAATTCAACAAACACAGACTAATACTAATGCCTTAAAACAAGCTAAATGCAGGCTTGGGGAGATTACTGTGGAATTTTGATGAGAAAAGAAATGAAGAGTGCTACAAATGAGCTGGGATTTATTTGGACCTCATCCTCATGACCGGTTAAAAAGAAAAGAGAAGAGATGGGGGGATGCGAACGAGTGAGGTTGATGAGAATAATAGGAGAGCTGATTATTATCAAAGTGAAGGCATGAGGAGGAGAAATTAAAATGTTTCATATCGAACAATCGGAAAGGAATGGGCCGGGTTAGTGGAGAGAAGGAGAAAATCAATTGTGAGATGGCAGTGGTGAAAGGGAGGGCAGCATGAATAGAGTTTGCCAGTGGGGTGCAGCAGCTGCCAAATAACCTACAGCAAAAGCATTACAATAATACTGATGAAGTGTACAGTGTCTTTCAGAGGCATTGCAGAGAAAGCCAGTAACAGTAACTCAACAATGCTATTAATTCAGAGTCCTCTCCTGGCCTTGGAAGAGCTTGCCTGGATCAAACGCCAAACAACATCTCTATCAGAGAGAGAATTAGGAAGAAAGAGAGGAAAAAAGAAGGAAAAAAGAGAAAAACACCAAGAAGTACATGACCCATCATCTATTTTTATGCTGCATTTAATTTACATTTCCTTGCCCCACCGATAGGAGCGGACAGGGAACACAAGGACGCTGACACTGGGCTATCTGGCGGGTGGCAGAGGTCAGCTTTTAACCTGTCAAAAGTGCGGTACTTATTAGAATAAATCTCCAAACTCGCAAAGGGCAGCCCTGGCCCCTGGTTCAATCTGACCCAGGCCTAGTCAGAGAGGAGCAGAAGCCCCACGCTCTGATGGGCACCACTGAACCGGTCCCTTAATAATTAGAACCCCTTTCACAGCAGAGGAAAGGAGGAATGGAGAAAGGGACGAAGATGGGAGAAAGAGGGGGAGGGTGGGCTTGGGGGTTCAGGGACAAAGATCGAACAAGATGCAATGATAGCAGAGATGATCTTCTTACATGGCTAAGGGTGAGTAAGTGCGTCGTCTATTGAAACGCACAATTATATATCAATTGGCAAATCATATTCATATTCAGCACTATTAACAGCCACAGTTATGATCATATCTGTCAGAGTCCGTGTCTCACAAAGAGAGCATAGAAAATAACGTGGGCATTAATGGCAGATTAATGAGATTATTAATGGCAGATTAATGAGCAAAATTTGTGGTCAAGAAAAGAAAACATGGTTAAATGTCTGTATTAAAAACACCAGGCTTCAAATAAATGAAAACACATAAAAGCGTGAGGTTATTTGATCAGGGTGCACACCCAGTCAGCTTAATAGCTCTGTTTGGGGAGGCTCCTCAATATCAAATGTAAATCATTGCGCTGATAAACACTCTGATCTGAGCCGAGGGTGCGGAGTGCCTGTGAACTCTGACCCCCTTTCAGAGCAGATGAAAGTTAGTCTGCACAGGGGAAAAAGTGCGGAAAATCAGCCAGCCTGCCAATACAAGCAGGGGAATGGGAAGAGCTGGAGGCAATGGCCTGCTGCTGCATCAACATGGCCTTAGTGCTCCTGTGAGAGCTCGTGTGGCACAGTTCCACCTGACAAGGGCTCTCTGAAGCTCCCATAATCCACCTGCAGGAAAACAAAGCCTGTGCCAGGCAGTGTGCCTTGTGCCAGGATGATCCCAGATCATACGTCGGGCTCTAATCATGCTGCCAACTGCAACTGGACCTATCCTGGGTGTGAAGGGGCTTGTGTCGGCAATGGTACACATCCCTGACGTAAAGTAAAGGAAAGTAAAACAAAATCTGGGCGCAGGTCGAACAATGCAGCCCTCATCAGTCACTCTGACACATTTCCTGCAGGAAACAAGCTCAGTCACTAACCTGCACAGAGTGATATCACAGCGCAGTCACCAATTTGACCCCGGGGGGCCCTCACTGTGACAGCAGCATCCCTGCACATGGGTGAGGAAGACCCCTGATGCCTGGCCACCGGGTTCACAGAGCAGAAGAGGCTGGGGGTGGCATAACCAAGCCTTTGGGAGGCCATGTCATCACAATGAGGTCTTAGTGCATGCCACCACCCTTCACAACAGGAAACAGTGACAGCTCAAACATAAACAGAGTAGTTGGTATAGAGACTAGGCAAAAAAACAAACAAAAAAAGAGGCTCATATACACAAGAAATACATATAGACCTTACAGCATTGATACCTTAATGCATAGCAATTTTAGGCCTTTCTCTGTGAAGACAAAGGTCCACTATTAATTCCCTGAGATTTTAATAAGCACACCTGCATTTATTCCAAGTAGGGATTGGTGATTTAATGAGTTATCGGGGCTTAAAGGCATTTGCAGCCTCTAATTAATTGGACCTGTGAATATGCCTTAAGGATCTGTCACTTAGCAGAATAACACACTTACAGCCCTGTTTATCTGAGGCTACTGTGGTTAGCATTTAACTATGGAACTCTGAACCAGTCTAGTAGTAGAGGAAGTAGTTGTAGTCTGGAACGCACCTAACGAGCGTCTCATCTTCAGAGAGATGCAATCAAACACATCTGGCTTTGTCGGGATGATCACAAGATGAGAACGTTTTCATTCTCTGACCTGCGACTCCTTACAAAAGACCAACAACTGACCTCTTCTCACCCCAGAGTCGGCCACAAAGAATCATTCCTGTCAACATCTTCTGCCTCATCAATCAGAGCCAGCCATCATTAGCCCACGTGTCAAAACACAGCCTTTAATTCCACACCTCTGCCGGGACTTCAGCGCTTCAGAAACTCAACCCGTGCTCTGCCTTGCACTAACATGGTTTTTTTCCCCTCATAAGGCCACTGACTCAGACCGTACCTCCTTGGCCAGATGTGACTTTGTTTCAAGGTGGCTAATTAAATTTTGCCCAAGCACATTTCTAACAGGCCAAAGAGTCATGCATGTACAAGATACGGCCTCAGAGTGCCCAGCGGAGATGTGAGCAGCTACCTGCAGACCCTAGGCAACCTGCCTGTAACAGATAAAGTTAACGGGATTGGGAAAGAGGACGGGGAGGATGAGGAGGTAGTGCAGATTGCCACGGCCTACCTGCCCACCAGCATGGCGAATCTGATGGTCAGACCACCCGTGCTGGAGGCAAGCTCTTGTTCCCTGTCTTCTCAGTTGCTGAAGTTTTATCAAGGGGGAGGCTAGCCCCAGTGCCAAGCATCCCTCAAGGAGATTTGGAAGACTTACTCGGGAGGGAAGTGAGGGCAACATCTGTGTGGCACGCCATCAGCTTCGGTTCACTTAACGCAGCTCTCGGTCCCGGCCGGAAGTGACTGGATGGCGGACAGCGGAGAGAGGTGCGGCAGCAGGCAGGCCATGCCAGTAGACTTAGCAGCTGACAGCTGCTGACCCACAGTAGCAGGAAAAGAGGAGCAAATTAAAAAGGTGGGATGGGGTGGGGGGAGGACTACATAACTATCACTAAAATGCATTCCACTTCCTGCAGGGTTGCTGAGAAGAGCTGTCATTCCAGAGGTCTGAGGGCTCCAGCACACTGCTTTCATTTCTTATATTAGAAAACTGAATTAAGTCAGGAATAAAAAACAATGGGCCTTGATGTTATCGGAAAATAAATAAAGACGAGCTTGTGGGAAACATTACCATAAAGTTGACCCAAGCTGATTACTTTCATATAACAGCACATCCGGAAGTGTTCTATTCCTCTTATACCACAGCAACTTGCCAATGATTACAATTTTTAATTTAATAATAAACATCATTTCATACTTTTTAACCATATGCATTTTTTTTTTTTTTTTACTGTATTTAATACACAGTTACATTTAGTGTTGGGGATTGTCCGCGAGACAACGGCAGCTATAAACAGTCTTTCTCTTTTAATCCCTCTCTTAAATTTAGTAAGAAGGACAATGCTGCTAATCATGTTGCCAAGCAAATGGAAAGACATCCGTAGTGGAAAACGTACTGACTGTCACGAAGCACTGACAGCCTACGCACTCCTTCCAATGTTAGACAAGACAGCTCCTTATAGAAAGCGTCCCAATATCATCGATTATACATGTTCCTTTGTTAAATAACAACACATCTTTTAAATCCATTTATTATTAGCCTTAGATTATGTAGATCATCCAACAAACAAGTCCCTGTGAATGAGTTACTATAGAAACGATACGTTTTAGGAACAAGTGCGTTGATATAAACCTACTAGATCATTCGACATACAGCCAGCACTAGTGCCAGAGCCATGCTGTTAAAGAAAACTAATCAACATGTTTCGACCAATCAGATTTGAGAATTTAACTGGTACAATCTTGCATAAGCAATCCTACAAAAGAAAGAAGGAGGGGGGGGGGGGGGGGGGGGGGGCGAAGAATAAGAGAACAAGGATAACTTGAGTGTGAGGATAAATAAATCCTGTACTGTTCTGATTCTGCTGAGTAGCCTCCCAGCAGGAAAGGCTGCTGTCTCCTGAAGAGTGGTGTGGGTGAACAATACCCTACACAGGGATGGAGTGTGCTGAAGGCACCACAGGAATCAAAAGGAACACAGCTAGCCACCAAACCTTCCACTATAACAAACACTTCCTTCCTATTTACACAGACAAGAACGTCCTGTATAATCACATCTATCATTTGCAGGAATTGTACTCCCGATTGACCATACCCAACTTGATCAGGCATCGCATGTGAATAAACCACTGAGGTTGGTAGTGGAAGTGGTAAAAGCAACCAGTGCATGAAAAGAAATGTATGTGTCAGATGCCAAACAGCCAGACAATACGTCAGAGGTGTATGCACCTGAGAGCTGGCAATAGGGAATAAGGGCATGTCATTGGCAGGTGCAATGAAGTGTAACAGTGAAGGACACTCCACATTTCATTTGGTCACATACACAGACAGGCTTTAAAGTCAGATGTGTCATGGTGAATTCTGGTGAAGTCACAGGGTATGGCAAGGCCTGACATTTCTCTTCCATCATTCTTTTTCCCTCTTCTGGGTGAGAGAGAGAGAGAGAGAGAGAGAGAGAGAGAGAGAGAGAGAGAGAGAGAGAGAGAGAGAGAGAGAGTGAGACCACAAGAAATCCCCTTGTTACTCCCTCTGCTGCTCTGTGGTACTCCACTGCTGTCCAAACAAATCAGAGTAAATAATTAAAAGTGCAAATCATAGCTTAAGTGCACAGCTCCACTGAGCTCCAGGAAAACTTGGATAAACAATATAAACAAGAGAGGCCAAGTAGTCTCAAACCTTCTGTCCTCTCACGTCCACTTCATGTTCTATTGTTTGTTTATGGTTTGGCAGCACCAATTACAACCTAAGCCACCCACCAACCCACCCACCCACCCACACACACACACACACACACACACACAGAGTCATATGCAGATACTCTCACATATAGTACGCTGAGCCCTAGAAAAACAATCAGCTCAGACAACACATCATAAATAATTTGTTAATTACAATATTAATATCACAGAAGGCTGTAATTTATAGGCTATGAGAACATATGTGCATTTAGCATGTTGCTAACATATGGCATGTTGCAATTGTATCTTTACTATTCCTAAAATGTATAAAAAGTCAATAAAAATATATATATATACAAATATATTTAATATTCTTGTGCCCTTTACAACACAAAACAACAAAGTGAATCGCCGTATCTTTAAGAAACTGACCAATCAGACATCACTTCATTACAGGATCTGACATCATTTATACTCATCCGCCTCACTGCATCCATCTGTTTATGTAGAAATTGCCTTCTGCTATTGCTAGAATGTCTTCATTGTCTTTAGATTAAAAACAGAGCAACATTCAGAACACCCTATAGTCTATTATTTAAAATGACGTTCTTCTCAATGTCTTCTCACCTTCTAAATAGACTGGCTTTTCTTGCATGTGAGGGCTAATTGCTTAAAAAAAATGTGAAAATCGGAGAAAGAAGGAAGGGCTTGGATTTGATTTACCAGATCATCTGCACACAAATAATCTAGCCACTCGAACGTCTCAAACCTGCATCATATCAGATACCTACTACCGTTCTTACTAGGCCTACGTGATGGAAAATCCTCAAAACCTATAATACAATGCTAATTTCTCGAATAAGAGTTGAAAATGGCTGATTAAACTTTTAGAATCTGGTTGCAAAATCAAAATCATTGCTGATGGACCTACCTGATATGAACCACAATCGCTAGCCAAGGGGAGGCACAACTAAACTATCATGGTATGGGTTTATCTGCTACAGTGCCATGTAAAAGTACACTAGCTTTCCTTACGCTCTGCTCATATCATGTTCGGTTAACTGGGATCTTGGATCATATAGACATTTAAACACCTTGTTTTCCTGCTCAGCATCAGAGGATGTTACTATTTCAGTTTCAAACCCATTACTGTTTTTTTAAAAAAAAAAAAAATCGCCGTATATCGATTTTCCTCCTCACACTGACCGTGAGCTAGCGTTTACCAGAATTGAGAGACTGTCAGCCAATAAGACACGAGTATTTCCATGTATTTTCCTGTAAACCCTGTCTGAATGGTCTCGCCTCCGTTCACGGAAGATATAAAATGAATATAAAACACCACCGTCTTCTTTTACTGATGTTCAGTTACATAGCGACAAACCATTCCAAGTGGGGAATTATTCGGGGCTCAGGTAAAAATCTTCAGGGCTCCAGCCTCGAATGCCCGGGCCAGGTTACGCCCCTGTTTATAACAAGAAGATTACGAAATGAAGCAATAATAAAACACAATACGAATACTTACAATGTGTTTGTTAAGCCCAAATTTCCCTGTCTGCTTAGCATTCCAGCTAATGTTAGAAATAGCACGAACAACCACTGTTGCATGCCAGCTAGGGTCCTAGCTTTTATTTGAGTGACTCGAACTGGACAAACGTTACTGCCCTTGACCATGAATTTTTAAATAACATAGACACGTACAATTCAGCCCAATTTTGCACTCAAAGGCACAAACGTACATGGTCAAGGGTAATCTTTGGTCGTGGATTGAGATTGCTGATCTTAGAACATATAATGTCACATGCCATGTCACCGACTGCCAATTTAGAGCAGCTTCGACCTAAGATGACAAAGTTCTCCCCATGTCAGAAAATACTGCTTAAAATCACTGCTGCTATGATACTCATCTAATCCACCAATAGTAGGGCGGTATATGATTACGCAATACTCACAGGACAGCTACAAACACAGTAGTGGTGATAACGAAGCGTAAACAAAACATACGGGATTTATAAGAAGAGCAGTTTGTTGAACTGTGCCAGCAGACAGAATGTCTCTATAATTGCTTATCACAGTTTTATCATGACAGGACAAAAAGGGACACGACATGGAAAGAAACAGAGGATGCATTACAGCTTCCAGGTGTGAAGCTATCTAATTAGCACACACATGCTCTGTTCATAGAGTTTATTTACTAATGTGACAACATGAAACTATTTTTATGCCGCTGAAGAGCTACAGACCTGTGCTGTGTTGCTGCGCACCCAGTGTGGCACGACATAGTAGCTATCTTCATCGTTTAATCTGGCATGAAGAACACATGTTATGGCACCAACTGTTACAGCATTCTCTTTGGGATCATCTTGTACAGTTAAACTGGCTGTACACTTTAATCAAACATTCTCATACTGTTACCTACAGAGTCAAAAAAAAAATGCAGACCAATTTTTAACCATGTAGCATAAAGGTTTAAAATGTATTAAAGCTATTGCAGAACATACTGCAAACTTGATATATTGCAATACAATCACAACATGACGTTTTATCCTACTTATCACCACTATGAACGTTGGCCTACTTACAGATTACTTCCTGCTGATCATGGGCCTCTCTCAAATTCTGCTAACTTTCTGATAAAAAAAAAAGCCTCTTATCATTATGACCACCAACCTACTGAACTAGACCAAGTAGGATGACCAGTGACCGTGTGTCCACCCGTGTATTTGCAAAAGATAACATGCTGAATCCCAGAATTAACTGCAAAAGGGACAGCAGAGGTGTTGAAAGCGATCTACTGAGGCCTCCATCTTTCTGTGTGGACATAAGCACTGCTCTGAAGTCAGTCGAGGTGGATGGTGCGAAAACAGATAGGTTTGATTCTCTGGGCCCAGCCTAGCCTCCCACTGTGAACTGACCCTTGATGACACATGCTGGTGACTCCACCGAGAAAACCGATAAGCCTGGCAGAACCTGAATCAAACAGAAGAGAGCGGTAGCTTAATGCCATCCATCCCAAACATGGCTACTACAAACGTGTTTGAGGGGACATGCAGACCTGCTTTTAGATGAATACGGCCCATTCACGAATAGGAGAAAAAGGAAGCTTTAAAACAATCAAGTTATTTTCCTTCTCTTGGGAGATGATCATTTGAATAATAATTATAGTCTTGGCATTGGTTGAGAAATAATAATATTTAAGATCTCTTTCTTTGAAAATGTTTGTAAAGGCACACCAGGGTATGTCTCATCTCCAGTATGGTCAGATGCCATTGTTATTGTTGTCTCTGCCCAGACTGTCAGGGACATAAAAGGCAGATCAGACTGGTCTAGAAAAAGTTGGACACTTGCCAAAATGTCTGCTAATAAATCCCTGCTTCTTGCAAGCAGCTATGGCATTTCTCTTCCACAACAAAGACATTCCAAAGACATTCTCAACATAAGTAATGAACATTTACTTGTAATTATATCTATCTATCTATCTATCTATCTATCTATCTATCTATATATATATATATATATATATATATATATATATATATATATATATATACAGAGAGAGAGAGAGATATTTATATACAGTGTATGTACTGTATATTATAAATTTAGTCGCCTTGTATAAATACACCCTAGAAATAAGAAATCAAAACTGGGGAAACAATATTAAACCGTCTTATTATGCTTTGCCTTCCCCTATAATGTCTCTAAGGCCCCATATATTTTCACGGGGTCCAACTAAAATACAAATTCATAAAATATGCAATTTAGCAATGACCTCTGTCAAAGTTCATAAGGTCTCCATCTGTGGGTGAATAACAGCCGAGACTAAAGAATGCTGACTCTCCAACAGCTTGCCTGTGACTACCTGCTGCTTTAAAAATACTGGCCAGACGAGAAGGCCTGACATGCTCAAAGGGATCAAACAGGACCAGTGAATACTGCCTATTTCAGGGAAATGTGAGGCCAGAGTGTACATTTAGGCCAGCATTGACCACTAAGGAATAGAACAAGAAAGATATGCTGGAGAAAACATCCATTAATATAAAAACTAAACCTAAAACACACTGTATATATTTGTAGTAACCCACCCCTGTTTTAAATTTTATCCTGACAGTAATGTAACACATTTTAAGTTTGATTTGTTTTATAATACTTTTTAATTAGGGAATAAAGGCCAGAAATGCAGCTTTCGCTCTGCTGCTCCTTTAGTTAAACCTGGTGTGTGTGTAGAGAGCAGATCTGAGCGTGAAGGCCTGCTGAGGGCCCCTGCTATCCGCTCGGACCACTCTGACACAGCCAGCGCATACCTCTCTATTCTCCCTCCTTCCACTCATCCTCTCCTTCTGAGAGAATGATGTTGAGCAACTGGTGCTTGAATATAAAAGCCTTCCAGAAATAGAAGATATTGAGCGGAGTATGTATCAGGTGCATAAGTGAAGACTGGGTATAGAAAATAACGAGAAGATACAAGCTGAGACTCATGAATGTGTAGAAATAAACACCTGGGACACGGTACAGTATATGTAACACCCGGTTTTCAATCACACACACACATACATACATATATACATACATATATATATATATATATATATATATATATATATATATATATATATATATATATATATATATATATATATATATATACACACATACATACACACACACACACACATATATATATATATATATATAGATGCACTCACGCGTGTATAGATAAACTCATGCACATATAGACACACACACATTTCCTGTGCACCTCACTCAGGATCCAGATAAGGTCTGTGAAATTACTGTTAAAGCCATGCACATCTCACATGCACGGACTTGTAGCCATGCAGCATTGATTATGCATTCTTATGTGCATGCACACACACACACACACACACACACACACACACACACACACACACACACACACACACACAGCCCTTCACAGCTGCATCAGAAAACCCATCCTCCCTTCATCTCCCATCATTAACCTACCATACATTCCTGAAGAGAACATACAAACACACACTATACATACACACCTCATCACCAGTCTCCACACATCAGCAGATACCCACATACTCATTATCATCTGTGGAAAAGGGATGCTGGAGGCGTGAAATGTCCAAAATAGATCCAAAGAGATAGCTTCCCCTTGCACATCCATCGACCGCACCATAAAAAACAAAGGGGTGGACAATGATCTAGTGAGTCAGTATATATGACACACAGGCCTGCTGTGGCATAGAAAAAAGAACCAGAAAGCTCAGAGTGAACCACGCATGGAGACAGACACTTCACCGATTGTAAATCTTCAGAGTATTGTTCCTAAGGGCACTTTCACAACGGTCTCATTAGGACAAGCTCAAATATTTCACTTGATTTTGACTCCACCCATATTCGGCTGCATAGCAAATAACCGAAACCATCATCTGCCCAAAATAAGGTGTGCTGGTCATTTTCTAAGCAAATGATCCACAAGAAAACGATGTATAAAACCAATTACGCAAAATATACTGCAGGCACATTCGGTGTGAGGTAAATATTATAAACAGAAAATTGTTCATCTCTGCTGATAAACTGTAGGAGCATTGGCGTGAAAGGATAAATGGCGTGAAGGGCGTGGAGGGTTAAATGCCTTCTAGAAATTTGGGCCTACAGTTACAGCTATAAAAGGATCTACAAAACCTGAGACAGTTTAAAAAAAAAAAAAATTACAACATAAAACTGAGTGGAAGAGCAGCAAAATATGACGGTAACAATCTCAAACAGCGGTGATAGAATAGCAAACATGGATTCTATATTTACTGTATGTCATGAGCCAAAAGTGGAAAGGACTGAATTTTTGTTTTCCAGCTAAATTCACGCTTGATATGCTTTAAAAATCCTTACAAATCCGTGCAGCTTAATCAAATAAAAAAAGATATGTCGCTAATATGAAGCCAGTTCTATGTTGAGGTGAAATCTTTATTAGAAACACCTATCTAGTAGGTTCTTGTGCTTCCTATTGCCTTCCAAATGGAATGAATGAATTCTGCAGCATAGTGCAGTAATGATATACCATGCATAAATGAATGCAATGCGCATTTTCTGAAAGGTTTCCTAGTCTGATTGCAAACCAAACCATTTCAGGTCGTCACTGATGGAGTGGAAAATATGGGGACTGTACAGATCATCAGAGCCATGAATCCTCACCATGCTCCTGGATCCATCAAGTGGCAATGCATGCCTTGTAAAATGGTGTATTATCATGCTGGAAATGCTCAGCCATGTGTGGAAAAACTCTATCCAGAGATTCATGCACCTGGTCAGAGCTTCTTCGGTACGTATGATAAAAGGCTAATATGCACCCTTTTATATACAGTCACTCTGCCACTACTGGCATGTACACCGAACAGAGTTGCTCCATATTGCTTGCACCAAATTTAATTTTGTAAATGTAAACAGCAATTGTCCAATCAATAAATATTTTTCACTCCTTTTCATAGCCGATCTATTTTCATACTCCTTTGTCCGTTAGAGGTGTTCCTTCTTACCGTTGGACATAATCGAAACCCAACATTATCCTAATCAAGACAAAGTGTAAAAAGTGGCCTTTTGTGAGAAGGCATTCTTTATACCGCTGATGAATTTTGGATATAAAGCCCCTGATTGTGCCCGTCTGCTTGCTTGTACAATTCCTGCAATTCTCCTTTGGCTCCTCTGATGGACAAGTAGCTTATGTCCATTGGATCACTGGTCACTGATGGTTTTTCTTTTTATACCATTCTTAGTAAATTCTTGAAATACTTGGTCGTGCATAATTTTTTTTTTTTTTTTAAAAGCCCAGAAAGACAGAATTTAGGAGATACCAGAACTATTATGCTACCTTCAAGGTCATTCACAGTTCACTGATCTTTCCAATGACAACCCTCAATTGACCCATAACTGATGGTAGAAATGTTGATCTGCCCAAATGAATACCCCCCCCCTACCACAGTCATGTTCTGTATGACTTGTTGGAATGTACGCTTTGTGTGAAGGGATGGAGTGAACTTTATAAACAGTTCGTTAATTAAAGGTACAAAAATATATAGTGTTACATAGCAGAAAGACATATTGTAGCTAAAAATAAAACAATGGAAATATGGGATGAAGACATGTCCTTCAAAGAAAAAGAAAGAAGAAAAAAAAAGAAGCTTCAGAGGACCTTGAATTCTTAGCAACCATATGTGGTGTGTGGCTTTTGGGTCGGTTACAAGATGTTATCTGAAAGGAAACAGTCCAAAACTGGTCAGTCTGTTTAAGTGAATTCATACAGTGCGATCAGGTGACTTCCTTAAACAAGCATGTCCAGATGATGCTCTTTCTCTCAGTGGAGATCAGGGTTGTTAAGTCCTTTGCTTAGCCCAGAGACTGAACCTTCTTCAAAACATCATCCATGTGCTAATGCAAAAATGTCTAATATAATATAATATCCATCCATCCATCCATCCATCTTCTAAACCACTTATCCTTTTGAGGGTCACGGGGAACCCGGAGCCTATCCCAGGAAGCATCGGGCACAAAGTGGGGTGCACCCTGGACAGGGTAAAATCCCTAATCAATGTATGCAGATACACTGTATATGATATAAAATTTGGAAATGCCACCAAATTTTCACCACACCCCCTACTCATATATGAGTAACACTCATGCATAGCCATATGTATTGTATGTTTGAGCCTCAAGTGAACTGAAATGCCCGAGTTACCTGACTACCACTAGTAGATGCGTCCAAATCCTGTGGATATTGACTTACGTTTTCCATATCAGTTACTAACTGTAATGTAAATTGCCCAGAAACTAGTTAGCAAGCTAAGCAATTTAACTGCTATCAGTGGTCTGACTGGAACATCCATGTGTGAACTGTCAGCTTACCATACGAGCTTACCCTATCAGCTACCCTATAGTGCAAAATATTCCTATTAAAATGAAAATCTGTAATTGTGAAGCTGGCAACTCCATGTATAAGAGACTAACCGAAACCATACAAGCCTAAGCTTAAATTTCAAGTAGCTTATTACTGGCCATCCATCCATCCATCCATTCATCCAGCCATTTTCAGTACCGCTACATAATGTCATGGGGATCCATGGGACTTGGGGCATGAAGTAGGGGACAAGTGGACGAGTTGCCAACATATCATAGGGCACAATCGCACACACACTCTCACACACCCATTCACACTATTACTGGGCGTGTAGTGCTTAAATGTAGCACTTACCTTAAGTAACATTGGGCTACCTGTGATAATTGGAGCATGTTAACACAAGCATGACCGGTGATACTACAAATACTGTAATGTTACTGAATGCTGCTAATCTGCTCACACTGTATAAACACGATATATCCAAATGTTTGTGGACACCTGACCGTTACACCAACATGTGTGCGCTTTCTCCAAACTGCTGCCTCACAGTTTGAAGCACTTAATTACATAGGTTGTCTTTGTATGCTGTAGTATTAAAAGTTCCCTTCCCTGGAACTAAGGGGCCTACTCCAAACATGTTCTATCATGGCAATGCCCAAAGAGAGATCCATGAAGACATGGTTTGCCAAATTGTGTGTAGAACTTGTGAACCCTGACCTCAACCCCACTGAACACCTTTAGGATGAACTGGAATGTAGACAGAACCACAGGCCTTCCTGGAGGAGTGGAGCGAAATGGGAATTAAATATAGAATGGGATGTTCATAAAGCACATATGGGTGTCCGGTGTCCACAAACTTTTGTCCATATAGTGTAGTTGAAAGTGTAGGAAACGTAGCTTTTCCTAATAGACAGCTAAGGGAATTGCTAAGTAGTTGCTGCTGTACTCTCTGTTCACACCATGGTCAGAATTGCTTTTGAGGTTTGAAGATGAACCCTTTAATGAAGCCATCTTTGGCCAAAACTGTTTAACTGTAAACCGCTAAAGCTTTAATGAAGCTTAAAAGTTGTCCTCGCTAAGACAAACACTGACAATATTAAACACCTTTAGATTTTTAGGTACAAAACTGGATCTATCACTTTCCTACTAAACAGTCATCAAAAGGGTTTGTTTCTTCTCGTGTTGCGCATAAAGTGTGTTGGTGTAAATAAAAAATAAAAAAAAAACCCCGATGGGTTATATGTCAATAACTTAAATTTTCCTCATGAGGGGTTTAGCGTCCTCTTTTCTTGAAAGCATGCATTAAAACTGCCTCACAGACAAATTTCATGCTCAGTGCAAACCAGTCTTTCAAATTAATTTCCCAGAAAGAATATATTAATCTTTAAAATAAATAAATAAAAGCTTTAGGGAATCTTTTTTTTAAAAAAATAAATAAAAAAGCCTGGATTTTACAGGGTCCCAATAAGCCATTTGAACTGAATAGCACATTTTTTTAATGTCAATTTCTCAGAAATTCAAAGTGATGAAGCAGGAGTTGGCAGAAAGTTCACCGGCCAAAATAAAGCTCACCTGCTGGCTTCGGAAACTGGAATTAACAATCTCTCAGGTGCATCTTGCTAGAGGTGAACTTATTAAATCTACACTTATTTTAAACTATGCAATGTCACTAATTTATTTTTTTTTTTTAAAAAGAAAGAAAAGAAAATTAATAGTTATATTGTGGCACACATCCTATATCCTGTCTTTCCCTACTGGAATAGTTTGAATAGTACTGCTTATTTCCCTGACAGTGAAGATCTCTGCCTGTCTAATATCATTAATGTAGTCCCTGTATCACACCTGCTAAAGGTGTAAGGGAGAGCGGTTCCTTCAGCAGTGGTCACCTGCTGCTACGCTCAGTCCCATGGCTTGGCATGGCTAAGCTCCGCTCTCTCCTGTCAGTCAGGACTCCACACATTTTGTGCTTCAGGAGAACAACTGATGATACATGTCAGCTCATCAGCTCTGGTAACTTTCCTTACAGAATTAAATCATTTCATCTGACCAGAAATATACTCCGATGTGTCAGGTTGCCATGGCTGGACTGTCACTGTAAATGCATTAAAAGCAGAGGAACAGAGATGGAAGATAATGATGACTGGAAATTTCAGCATTATTATAGGACTTTCGAGGGCATTGATATAAATGAATAGCAAAAAGCTTACAGTCAGAAAAAAAAAACCATGTAGTTTGGATATGAGTACAGAACCAATTTTCTTTACTTTCTCTGGATTTTTGAAAAATCAAAGATAGTCTGACTGACAGAAACAAGGCAAAGCCATCATATAATGGGATCTTGTTTATTTAGTTGAAGATTTTTGTCTTTTCCAACTTAGTATTTTTGTCAATTACAACCTTTTATAGCTTCTGTGCAGCACAAAAGTTAGTTTTATTGAGATGATTATTATTAGTAGTAGTAGTAGTAGTCGTCGTCATCATAGTAGAAGTATTAAAGTGCACCTATTATGGTTTTGAAACGTGCCTAACTTTGTTTTAAAGCTCTCATACAATAGATTTACATGCATCCGAGATCTAAAAACACTTTAATGTGATCATAATTTAAACTGCAGCATTCCCAGTTTTATCCCCAGTGTCATGGACGATTCTTTCTAAAGGATTCGTTCTAAACTCCTCCTTTCAGAGAGCATACTCTGCTCTGATTGGTCAGACGTCCCAGTCTGTCGTGATACATATATCACACACGGCATGAAAGGTAATATTTGAAAAACCATAATAGGCGCACTTTAATAACAACAGCAACAACAACAACAATAATAATCATCATCAATATTCATCATAATGGCACATTACCCTTGCTGGCCACTTTAATAAGATCATCTGTAGACCTGCTCATTCATACAGTTATGTAATCAGCCAATCGTGTGCCAGGAGCTCGATGAATACAATCAAGCAGCTACCGGATTAAACCTGGAAAAGCCTGTTTAAAAATGTCTGAAGGCAAAACATCGAAAGGACATTTTGTGGACTTCATATTAGAAACAACATCAGAGAGTTGTGAAGGTGAGACAAGTTGAAACTGATGTAGAGAGCCCTGATACGACAGTGTTTCTAACAGAACAGAGCTATAGGATGGAATGTTAGACCTCATATCCGCAGCTTTATGAATAAAATGATTTACAAATTGGTCACACGGGACAGTAGAAGTCTCTAAAGGACATTAATTGGACTAAAGAGTACCTTTGGCCTTTGCACATTTTGTGAAATTAAATCTGACATGTATTTGAACTGTGCTTCTTTAACAGAGCTCTGATACTGAAGACACTCCTTAAGAATTTCATAAGATATCTGTAGCTTATCTTTTTTCCATTTGCGCTTCACGTACCTACACTCCTATCTAAGGGCACGGGTGGATCCATTTAGCCTGGGCTGGACTTTATGCATTACCTTAAGTCTTTGTGACCTAAGGGGGGCAACTGAGTCCAAGGTAGCAATACAAGTACTGTTCAAAAGACCAATCAATTCATCAGGATTGACACAGGAGGAAAGAACCTTCACAGCATTTGGCAATTGAGTAGATATATAGACATCATTGAGAAGCCTGGCAGTAGTGGGATTGAAAAGTCTGGAGCAACACGGTGGGTGATAAGATTTGGACATAGGACATGACAGCACAGATTCAAAAACAACTGGACAATGATCAGAAACA
The DNA here is from genome assembly GCF_001660625.3 of Ictalurus punctatus. NCBI lineage: Eukaryota > Metazoa > Chordata > Actinopteri > Siluriformes > Ictaluridae > Ictalurus > Ictalurus punctatus. The sequence goes on along the minus strand of NC_030421.2, from coordinate 1,798,598 downwards.
GCAGCATGACATATTTTGAGGTTTGCCACAGAAAAACAAGTCAAGAGTATGGCCCGTCTGATGTGTAGCTCCAGAAATTAATTGGACATGGTTAAAAAAAGAGTCCATGAGACATAAAAACTCTTGTACCAGAGGTGCATGATAACAGACATGTTTATTAAAATGGCCTCGAATCAGAAGTCTATCAGTGTGTGGCACCAGAGAGAGACCAGAAAACTCTCGAATGAAATTCTTTGGACTGTCAATCAGGCATAGTGACTTTTAAATCCACAGTATAGTGTCTATAGTATAAACACACTGTAATCACTGTAAAGCAGTTCATAATTACACAAAAATGGAGAAAATGATAACCAAATAATGCAGCACATGGTATGCTCACAGCAACCAACTTAATATAGAAAAATTCATGGCCTGGAGAAATGAAAAGTCTTTGACGGGTGTTTGTAATAGAGTGATAGCAATCCAGCTTAAAATTCTTCACAGAGCGCATATATCCCCTGCCCAGCGCAGAAGACGTAGGACCGACCGCTCTCCTCTGTGTTCTAAGTGCAAGACAGAAATACGGAATCTTACCCACTGCTTCAGGTTTTCTCATAAGATTCAAAGGTTCTGGTGTAAAATTACTGAAGAGATGAATAAGATATCGGAGGTCTCCTTGGTTCCAGACCCTGTGTATTATTTACTAGGAATATCTTATCCTTTGGGTCTTACTATACGCAAGACAAAGCTCTTTAATAGTCTTTCTTTTTGTGCCAGAAAATGTATACTTTTGCAGTGGATTTTGGATAAGGCTCCGACTGTTAAGCTGTGGAATAGGATTATTCTTAAATACGTGTCAGTGGATATAACGTTGGGCTGCCGATCGGAAGGTCGTGAGATCATACCCCAGCACCGCCAAGCTGCAACTGTTGGGCCCTTGAGCAAGGCCCTTAACCCTTAACTGTTCAGATATGTAAACGTAAGTCGCTCTGGATAAGGGTGTATTCCAAATACCACAAATGTAAATGTGCCTCTAGATTATTTGACATGTAGGGGGCATGATAAGGACGCAAAATTTGCCTTTTTGTCATATATAGGACTTGACAGTGTTTCCATCTTCATAGGAGGATTTGTATGATTGTAGTTTAAAGCCTCACTGGCATCCTTTATATTACTTGGTAAAGCACTGTAATCTTTTTTTTTTTTTTTACCCTCCTTCTTCTTTATCTTCCCTTAGATAAGTCTGTTTGTTTATTTATTTATTTATTTATTTATTTATTTATTTATTTTTCGTACCCCCTTTGCTTGGTGCATCGATTATACGTTGATATAGCTGATCGTTTGTATTTTATTTGTTCGTTGTTAAAACGTAATGAAGAAACGTAAAGAAAAATACACGGGGAGTAGATGAGCCTTGGGCACAGCATTCTACGGCACCAAGTACAGCTTGCTGGAGAGAGCATGGCAACGCAGCTAAACACAGAGGCATCATTATGGGCTGCCGGGGGAAATTAGCCCTTTGATAGAGCCTTTGATACAGTATTAAAGAAAGACAATTTTGAGGATCGCAGGCCATGGCACAAAGTCTCATTAGCAGTCCCAAGCACCAAAAGCTAGTTGCCGTCTATCTGCCCGGTGAACGCACGGAAGTAAACTGGTAAAGCTTAATCATCAAATGAAACATAGATAATAGCAGCAAGGCAATTAGGGCATTATCAAGTTGCCAGAAATAACAGATGGAAATGAAAGGGCAAATGTTGCATATAGTAGCTCTCCTCATTAGGATTGTTTCAAAGGACACTTGAATGAAAATATGTAAATGCATAATATTGTGTTATATGGTATTATAAGTATTTTGGCATAAGTGTTTCTTAAATTTTTGGGCAGGAAGTACATAAATAAGATGTTATAATTAAACCTGATCTTAACCCCATTGTCAACAGTGTAGTTTACATTGTTCCTCCTCTCTGACCCTAAACATAAACGAGCAAGCCGTAAAAAAGGTGACATAAACACCGCTGATGCTGTTTGCTTTCATCCTTCCCAATAAAAAGAACAAAAAGCTGCTTCCTGGTGGGGCAGGGAAGAATATGCATAGTTCCCTGCCCCTCCTCTATGTATTAATAGTGTATCCTCAACCAATAAGCCACAGTCTTCATATAGACTTGCACACTCACACATTGAACTTCCTGACCAGTTGAAATGAAGCATAAAAGGGAACGGTGAGGAGAATAATGCTGAGATCTTTAACCCTTTCAAGCATGACTTATGAAATCCTGATCATTTTTTTTTCCTCTGTGTGTTTTTACTCTTCTTTAGGCATAAAAATGATTTTACCTTCATTTTAATTTTACATAGCTTTTTCAAAAAGTTCTCGAAATGTCCACTCCAGTGGAGTGCATGCGTTCGAACGAAGAATAACTGTCCGCTCTAGTGGCTGTTATGCAGATATTCTATTGAAATCCTTGCAATAGGCAGAAAATGGTTTACTGTACTGACCAGTATGCATGAAAGGGTTAATTCAGTGATCCCTTTAAGGAAGTGGCAGGTAGGAGAAGCGGTGCTGGAGCATCACACTGCCTCTGTCGGCTTACCTTCTTCCTATAGTCCATTCTGGTGCCATCTTTTCCCCAGGTAAGCAACGCACACACACCCGGCCATCCACGTGATGTAAAAGAAAACGTGATTCATCAGACCAAGCCACCTTCTTCCACTGCTCCATGGTCCAGTTCTGATGCTCACGTGCCCATACGCAGCAAGCCGTGATGCGTTGTGTGTTCTGACACCTTTCTATCATAGCCAGCATGAACTTTTTCACCAATTGGTTCTACAGTAGCTCGTCTGTGTGATCGGACATGACGGGCTAGTGTTTGCTCCCCAGGTGCATCAATGAGCCTTGGGCACTCATGACCCTGTCACCGGTTCACCAGTTGTCCTTCCTTGGACCACTTTTGGTATGTACTAACCACTACAGACCGGGAACACCCCACAAGACGTGTCGTTTTGGAGATGCTCTGACCCAGTCGTCTAGCAATCACAAGTGGGCCCTTGTCAAAGCCATTCAGATCCTTATGCGTGCCCATTCTACCTGCTTCCAACACACCAACTTCGAGAACTGACTGTTCACTTGCTGATTAACAGATCCCACCCCTTGATGGGTGCCATAGTAATGAGATAATCAATGTTATTCACTTCACCAGTCAGTGGTTTTAATGCTATGGCTGATGCTATGATAAAATATATGTATATATATATATATACACACACACACACACACACAAAAGTAACATAATGGACATTTTGACAGCCGGTATCTGAGTCACTATCAAACTGAATTGATTAGGCTTATATCCATTTCATTATGGCATGTAGCTATCCAACTTGATATTCACTGTTCAAGATAATCACACCTAAAGTATGTTTTTTTGTTTGTTTGTTTTTTTCGTTTTATCATTTTTCTTGAGTTTGTTGAACTGGCTCCTTTCCCAAAATGATCTTTGAAGAAAGGCCTAGGCCTAAGATTAAAAAGTTAACCAAAACAACAACAACAACAACAACAACAACATCCATGTCATTTTGGCCGAATATATTTATTGTTAAGTTATTATCAAGTTGTGGTGTCATAGTATGTCTCAGAGGTCCTGTTTCTCTTAATGTACTGCACTAAACTTTTACTACATTTACAATACTTACACTGCAGTTACTGTGTACTGTGCAGTTGTGTGTGTGTGTGTGTGTGTGTGTGTGTTACCTGGCAAGTGACAGTCCAATCAGAGTAAACAGTGGAAAGAGGATGTCCAGCCTCCAAGACAGGCCAAAAATGATCACCATGGTGATACATAATTAGAGCTGTCAAGGCATCCTCTGTCCTGCTGACACAAGTCTGATAGCTCCCAGCAATAATGACAATAATGATAGACAAAGCTTAGTGGACTCCTGCCTCCTTCCAATGACATTATATCCTTTTTTGCACAATAGCTACCACGCAGCATTCCCGTGAGCGCGCAACGGTGGCCTTCTGCAACATTGTTTAGCTATTAAATTGTTTTTCTTTTTTGATCCTATTTTCTTTTCTGCTCTCCTCCTCTTTCTTTAGGCCTCCCTGCCCATCACCACTACCTCACTGCCACCTCACATGGGCAACCCACAAGTGCAAGTGTTATTACACAAAACTCCCGCTGTAGCATTAATTGAAGAAAGATATGGTGGGACGAAGGCGGTGGGGGGTAGAGCATGCCCATTATCACTTGTGCCTTCAACAGGTCTCACATTTTAAAACTGCAAATTGCAAAAACTTGCAAGGGCAAAATGTTTGACATTATTTGATCTACAACCATATGGTGAAAACCTCCACGAGAAGAAGAAAATAAATAAATAAATAAACAGGACAAGGGGGAAGGGAAAGGAAAAGGTAAAAACAAACAAATCAAGGAAATAATTATTTAAATGCTTTAATTACTGTAGGTTATTTTGCTTCAGAGGGGAATGTCAAGTGATCGTACTTGCCTCCTTTTGGATTTGGTTTGTCTTCTCCTTTGCATGCGCCCTTTCCTGACAGTAGACACGCTAAAGATGTTACACTTACCTCCTGCAGGACACTGGGGGCAAGACAAGTTCACACTGAGAAAACACACACACACTTTTTTTTTTAAGACTCTGAAGGATCTGAGTTTGCTTTTTTTTTTTTTTTTTTTAATTAAGTTGGACGCACACGCACATTAGCAAATTATCCCCTTCTTTTTTTTAATTAGCAAAGCTTGGTCGTCTTATCATTGTCCTCTGGAGCAATTAATGCGACCTAATGTGACAAAATACATCAAGAAACCAAAAGAACATTCATAATTCCACTAACGAAAACACTAATGTGACCATACATGTGACGGCACATCACTTTCCCAGCATGAAACCACAATGAAATAGCATAAGAATAACACAAATAGATGTCGCGAAAAGCAAAGCTCATTACGACGATCTTCAGGAATACTTGGAATCGTTTCTGTCAACAATTAGCACACCCTTTTACACAATATTTATTCATTCGGTTTATAGTATCCCAGCAGAACAACAATACATTTGGAAGAGTTTTCCAAAGATCCATAACGGCATGCCAAATTGAGCAGGAACTATTTCTCTGCAAGGGAAGCAGGAAGACAGGAGACATGTTGGGAAGGACAGGAACGGCGTGTGGAACGAGTTAGCCGTGGATGTTATTGCAGCTGATCCTAAGCTCCACAGTGAGCCCCTGCTGAACTTCTGCTATTAATTACATGTTTACTTAGAGATGTTTGAGCTATAATAGCCCCCTCCCCCTTCTTCAAACATTCAAAGGACAAGATAAGAGAGCAGGAGTAGAAGAGACTTTCCACATTGGGTCATGTTATTGCAAAACTGTGCCTTTTTTTTTTTTTTCCTGTGTAGTGCTTGGGAACGTTCTAGAATGTTTCTAGTGCATGAGTAAGGCCACGTTGGATCAAACTTTCGGGAAATTGCTCGTTTTCAGCGTGACTCAGATTAGTGAGATACGCTTCGAGTCATTCAGTAGAATGCATTCAGTAGAAAGTTGAAAGTGAAGCTGTTATAGGATATGCAGCAGAGATGGAGACACGGCCCAATTCACAGCTGCTAAGATTGATTATCTACTTAACAGATGACTCATTAGCTTTCTAATTATAGAGATGAAACAGCAAAATTTGTGCTGCATTCCTGCCTGCATTACTGTGTGTACTGTGCATCGTGGTATAAACAGCAGCTGTGTACCTTACTGGCATAGCCATTTCCAGCTCCTGCTCTCCCATTACATGTAGCAGGCTTGAGGATTTGCAGGTATCCTAAGAGGAAGTGGGGAAACGAGGAAACAATAACTCTTAAATAAAACACAGGAAACAAGGTTAACTGCTACTCCTTTCCATTTAAAGCCATTGGCAGGGGCTATTTTTTGCCCAATTATCCTTGGTTAACAGGATTAATTACTGCACCTTCTTTTCTGTTCTCTCTCCCTCCCAGCCAACCAGCCAATAAATCTACAGCCACAGCTCACAGACTGGGAATGCCATGCTAATTAGCATAACAAGTCACAAAATCATTATGGCCCTAAATTGCTTACAGAGACAAACAACATCTAAGGCCTACAGGATGTAGTCTGGGATTTAGGAGGGCTGTTTAATTGAATAAAAATGTTGCGGGGGCTAAAACGCAGGCAGAACTATGGAAGAGGGAGGTGCCGTGTGGCTGATTGATGGGGCGGTTTCCTGAGAGCCCGTCCTTCAGCCACACCCACTCCAGACGAGAGGCCCTGGAGTGGCACATGAGGAAAGGGGCTCAGTGTGTTTGTGCATTCAGTTTGACCTCTTACCTTAATCGTGTGGGGACAGTGACAGTGGCTGGGTAGAATCTGAGGGAAAATGCATTTTATAAAAATTTAAAAAGAAAAAAAAAACACTTTATTATTATTATTATTATTATTATTATTATTATTATTATTGAACATTTTATTACCAATTTATTTAGCCTATCAAAGGTGCCCTGTTCCAAGATGAACTGTTTAAGTGTTTAAATCCAATTTTATAACTAAGTAGGAACCGCATGATATTTAATTGCATACATTTTGATTTGATTATTTTATTTATTTACCTTTAAAAAAAAATGATTATTATTATTATTATTATTATTATTATTATTATTATTATTATTATTACTAAAACAAGCTGGTCATATCAAGCTGGACTGTGTCTTATTTGATATTTTCTCCATTTTGAGGTCTGGCCAGAGAGACAGCTGTCCCTGCTGGTTTGACAGCTTCACTCCCTCTCAATAGACCTGCACACATGACTGCTTATGAAAACTTTTGGCGCTCTGTGTTTCTAATTATGCTCCAATCACCCGGCTTCTTACCTCCCTCCTAATATTTTCTCTTGGCGCAAAATATGTAAATAAATAAATAAATAAATTAAATTTAAAAAAAGCTTCATTAAACCAGGGAATTTACAGTTCGTTTCCGGCACACGCCGCACCACCCAAAATAAAGCTTAGAAAAGAACAGAGTTTAGAAAAGACGGTAGACTTGTATTTGTTTGATCAGTAAATACTAAATCACACTTCAACCCCGGAAGGTTTTCGCAAGCCAGTTCAATAAACACTAAATCACTGCAGAAATGAAGTGAACAATAACACAATGTTTTTTTTTTTTTTTTAATTGACTGCATGTCTGCATGGGATAATAACTGACATATGTGTCTAGAGATTAGGTTTGAGGCTGTACACTTCAGACACATGAATAATGAACTAAGATATAATAATAATAATAATAATAATAATAATAATAATAATAATAATAATAATAATAATAATTGCAAAGTCTGCATTTCCATAACACAATATGTGTCAGTGTGATGACCTCCATTTTCCCAGCTTCTGTGTGAAAGGAAGAAGGTTGCGTTTGGGTGTGGGCGTTCACTGCTCATACTCCTCGGCGTGAGACTCAGTCTGTCATGCAGCTGATTACAGAGCGCCCGTGCCAACTGTATCACTCCAAAGCGCGGGGGGCGGGAACCACGCTGTCGGCAGCAGCCAACCAGTTTAGCCCCAGCCTCCGCCATTTGCCTGCTTTCACTAACCTGTCCTGACAAGTAACCAGATTAGCGTAGTCTTCCATCAGTGCAGGGGAGCAGAAAGAGCAGATGGAGCCTTCAGCTCGACTCCCCCCCTCAGCCCCGAGCTCGCTGGCACACTGCTTAGCATGCACAATAGCTGGGGCCTGGCCCTCTGCAATCAGTGTACTATCAGCAAATTGCTGCTAACAGCTTTGCATGATGCTGTTCAGGGAATACCATGGCTCAGTCTTCATATGCCCCTGAACTCTTCTCTTCTTTCCAAAAAAAATAAAGGAACAAAGCATGCACATGCACAGCCAAACACCCACCTCCTTAAAAGATACAGGAGTGATTAGCAAAAGCTTGACAATTTACGAACACAATTAAAGCTGCATGTGTGTATTTGTGTGTATACACATTTCCTCATTAGGCTTATGAAAGAAGAAAGGCACAAATGGGAAAATGGCAAAAAAAAAAAAAAAAAAAAAAAACCCACCCATATCAGAGAGAAAGGAGATCATCCGAAATCGAATTGGTTGACAGTCTAGAAGGCACGAGCAGACGGAGGAAATTGAATTGTGCTATATAACACTTGTCATCTGCTGGGCCAAACTGAGCTTGTCTTTTTACAGTTTCTCTGATAAATATCACTAACTTTGCTCAAGTGAGCAGATGGGCCTGCTAATTAGCTCGGTTCATGCCGCAAGTTTGTTTATAAAGAGAGAATGGGATCCAGACATCTTGACACATTTTATTAACATATCATACCTTAAAGCTCTGCCTCTCAATACCCTGAAGGCATTTCACTTTACACACATGCACGCACACACACACACGCGCGCGCGCACGCATGCACGCATACACACACACACACACACACTGAATATGCATTATATACAGTATACAGGTATACAGACCCTGTGTGTGTGTGTGTGGGGGGGGGGGGGGGGGGGGTCTGTTTAAAATAAAACTGCGAATCATAAGGATGTATAGCACTAGAGAGTGAGCTAGTGAAGCAGACCGGGGGTGCTTAAATTGGAGTAACAACGTAAAGAAACACTAAAACAGGGGATAAATATGCATGCTCTTGAAACTGAAGCCAAACCATGCCACCAGCAAAATGATCCTCTACAGCAAAACAGCCACGATTTTCCTTTAATTTGTCAACCTTCGTAAGCTCCTATTAAACCTTAACTGCTCTATGTAGCTCCATCTCTCTCTCTCTCTCTCTCTCTCTCTCTCTCTCTCTCTCTCTCTCTCTCTCCCTCTCTCTCTCAGCATCTGGCCAGTGTGTATAACAATTCACACCCACCCCTCCCAGGGCCTGTGGGCAGAGACCGGGGCTCCTGACAACTGGCACAGAGCGGCTGCCAAGGAGGCTAAACCCCACTGAACAGCTGGACCAAGAACACACAACATACAGAAGAGAGTTCTCAGATACCACGCACACACACACACACACACACACACACACACACACACACATACACACACACACACACACACACACACACACAGGTAGCATAAAAGACAGATAATCTATATATATGGAATTCACACATGATTGCTATAGTTACATCCCAGATGTGTGTACAGGATCTGTACATTATTGAAGTTTTGGTTTCATTTCATGGGATGAGTACAACCCACGTGTCTGCTTTCCTCCTAGATAGACACACATCAGCGAACTGAGTTAATGCTATTCAAAATGCTGCCAGTCAATAGATACAACTAAAGGAAGGTATGTCTTTTTTCTTCTGCCAAACACTGACAGCTGCACCCAGGGCACATTAATTCTTAGCAGAATCAGGTAGATTAAACATTTCCTCATCCTCGCACAGTTAACCCAGTAGTGGGAGCAGTGGGGCTGAGCATACAGGGCAGTGCAGGGAGGCTGATTAAGAAAGGATGCTGCGGAAGGGGCTTGCCATGTCCAGCCTACAGGCATGGCCCTGTTCCAAATCCTACACCAGCCTGCCCCTGAAAGGGGGGGTTCTACAATTACAGCACTCCCCACACCGACCGCAGCCAGCCCACAAAAAATAATTACATATTCTCCATCTCTGCAGCTGCCGTAGGTTACATTATGCCTTAAATGTTACCCTCACTTGCTGCATGTCGATATATACTTACATACACACGCAAATACGCATGTGCATGCAGTGCTGGGCCTTGTGGCCAGACACCCACTGTGCGCCTTTCCTCATAAACGAGGAATTCAGATCAGCACAAAATGCCACACATTCAAAAAACTGGGCCTGAGGAAAGGTCATCTGCAGCAGGACAGGAAAATGCATGTTGCAAAGGCTTTAGTTCTAATACCTTCAACTCACAGCCACCTTTCCTCTAAAGTGCAGCTGAGAAAGCAGCCCTGGTCAGTGTTAGAACAGGTATGCTGTTATCACTGGTCTTCAGGCGATGGTGCTTGGAGGGGAGTTGGGCCCAATGAAGGAGACCACCAGCTATACCTCTGAACATCACCAGTCAGCTAAAGCATGGGTGAGATGGGAGATAAGATTTTCATGTCTGAAGAAGAAGGCTGTTTAGAGGTCATTCAAACCCTTGTCTGGCTCCTTTCCAGTGCATATATCAAACAACCCAAAACATATCACACATAAAAAAAACCAAAGTAATTTTGTGTATTTGTATCTTTTACATAGAACATCATTCATACAAATAATAACCAAAATGTAATTATTATTATTATTATTTTTATTTTTAAATAAAACAGCATAACTGCAACGCTATAATAAAAAGCGATGACCTGAGGACACCCATTGGTGGAATATACAAGAGTAATACTGAATGAGTAAGTAGAGCCCTGGTGGGTGGAGATTATCTTTATATCATATCCTTTGAGAAGGATGGAATAACACAGTAAGTTAATAAGTGTTGTTAGAGGTAGCAGAGGAATTTTTTACTATAACCATTATTGTGATATCCATTATGCTACTGTGAAAAAAAATTGTGTAATTGACTATGACGTTCTGTAAAAACACATAATAATAATAATAATAATAATAATAATAATAATAATAATAATATAACAGCCATGTTGATTACTGAAAATAATGTATGATTTTAAATGTCAATCTTGTACCAACATTTTCTTTACTGTTAAATTTTTAACGTAAAAATAACAGTACCTAACGAATAAATGTATTAGTTCAAGAGAACCTTGTCACCCATCAGACGTTACTAGTTAAAAAGAAACAATAACAATAAGTCATTTCTTCTTATTAAATTATGTTAAGTTTTATTAGATATAACTATATTACATCTTATTATATTGTATTATTTTTATCTTATTAATTTTTTATTTTAAACAAATATAGTACATTGTTACTAACATATTTTACCAAAAAAAAAATAAAAAAAAAAAATTGGGGGTTGCTCTTGGAGATGAGTGACATCAAGTTGTACTGGGGACACCAGATTATTTTATTACTGCCGTGTCAAAATTTATTTATCCAGTGGATAAATCACTAAAAAAAAAAAAGTCAGACGTCTGCCTTCAAAGCCAGATAGTGGTAGGAAGTTTATAGTTGTTTTTTTTTTTCTTCCTGAAATCTGCAAACAGAACACAGGAAGTACATGCTTTGGCTCAAATGCTGAGGGAAACTCCTTCAAAGACATTTAACATCAACCAATGTCCCACATCAAACAGAACAAATGAATCTAACAAGAAATGGAACCGTAATCTTTATTTATTTTGCAGGTCAAAGTGTTCAGTACACAATGCCATTTACTGGAGTGCAGATTCTAATTCTGGTGCTTTTTCGATAAGAATATAATTCAATCTAATTAAATATATTGTGAAAATTGTCTGAATTTGACTATCAAATTATTCTGAACTGTACGCAATCAAACAAAGTTGCATGACAACATAAGCTCAGTGTGTGCACAGCCATTCGTGTATGCTAATAAATATTTTTCATTGATTTCGTCTCCCTTTCATTTCATTAGTTAATGAATTCATTTTCTTTCGTAGCAAACAAGACGTGCCTTGTTTTTGTTTTTGGTCTGGGAAAAACCTGGCTCTGGAATTCTGAATGAACTCCTGCAGGTGTCCAGCTAAAGTGTCCTGAATCTTCATGCACTATAAAGCTGATAGAACTTGTGCAGAGAATAGTCATCCAACTGCATTTTACATGGTAAATTAACACGAATGCAAAAAAAAAAACATCATTTAAAGATGCCAGAAAAAAAAATAATCCAAGTGAAAACAATGTGATTTGTATTTGTAAAGACACCCACGAGACATGGAAGCAACATCCAGAACATGATCAATAATTTTTCACAATTTTTGCTCTATTGTGAATCAAAACTGAGAGAATTTCTGTATTGCATTTTCTTTTAATATACAGTAGGCACTTTCAGTACCTCAGAATGTCCCACAGTGCAAGTGTTTAACAATAAAACATTGCAAATAAATAAATAAATACATAAATGAATAATTTAGATAATCTAAGGCAACCAATTATTATTAGTCCAATACTTTATGTTTTAGAATTGTTATTTATACTCCATCTATAGTCCTAAAAGAGTTTTTTTACATTGTTCCTTTCCACCGTAAACCTCAGATACCCACATGACGCCCACATGATTATAAATGTGGGGTGATGAGCAATAGCGTTAGGCATTAAGTATGAAGACCGCTGCATTCTTGACTGGAGTTCGTAAAATAATAAATGAACACCCAATCAAATGAATAAGAGAAATGAGAGCTAAAGGACATGAAAGAGAGCAAAAGAATGAAGTGAAGCAAATGGAGAAGGACAGAATAGGCAGACTGCTGCTTGGCAAATATTTGGAGATGTGATGCTGTTTTCATTGCTGACATCAACATAAATTTGTGTGGGGAACCCAGGAGACTCAGCATGGGTTCTGCTATAAGTGAGGGAGAGAAATCGAGAATGGGTGGAAGAAAAATGAAAGTGAGAGTGGGGTGAAGTAAAATGACCTCTCCTCTGCTGAACTGTACGCACTCTCTCTGAGCAATAGCTCTTATTCCCTCCCAAGCCTGAGCATTTCCCAACTAACATCAGCGCTACATGTTCTATATACACAAACACACAACAACGCTGACAGTAACCTACACAGGCAAGTATGCACACATACAGATGCGTTCTTTGCACATATTTTAAGACGTATGTTAAAAAGGGACATATTCTGTTGAATGACACACCTCTAAACATTGTCCATAACAAAATATAGAACCCCTGCCTTTATTTGGCATAGCTCTGTTTCCATACGCTTTTAACAGCTATTAGCATACTGTCTTGATGCTAACACCATAAACATTTATGTAAAATACCTCCACAATCTTGGCAGAGCAAACTTGTTAATTTAGCAATGAATTGCCTATTGCTCTCACAACCAATTATTTATGCAAGCATCTTGTCCAAATTGGTGGCCAGTCCCTGGGTTAGGACTGCCTGGGCAGCAGTGCTGAGTCAGCAGCAAATCAAGGATCTATGTTAGAGATGCCTGTGCCCAGAAGTATGCCTCTTGTTTTTGTCAGTGCTTGTCAGCAGCCACCTGGCCAAAGCTGTCTGGAGGGGGTCAGTTATCTCAGGGACCATCCCCATGAGAGGGTCACGGGGTAGGGGCAAGAGGGAGACGCCACCTGGGGTGACTCAGGGCACTCTGTGAATGCCTCACATAGAGCGTGACCTGCTCAGTGACAGTATGGTCAAGTCAGTGTCTCTTAGGCCTAACATTGCAGGGGTCATCAAGAAGGTGAGAGGGGACACTAGCATCAACTATTTGGCAATGGCGATAAGGAAATTGTATTTGTCAGAATAGAGTTGGCGCTGAGGCAAGGGATTCAAATATCACCAAATTGAGTTTGCTTAAATTGGTGCACAGTGTAGTGTGTGAGAGCCTTTGGGAATTCAGCCAGTGATACTTCACTGAGCTGGAACAGTTGAGTAATAAGTTAAGGATGGCCTTTCTAGCCACACTGGGGAATACAAACACACACACAATGAACATACACTGAGGAATCCACTGAACCTCTGAACCTCCACCCACTAGATTGAAGAACTTCCTGACTTCACTACAGAAATGCCTGAATCAGTGAATGCCATGGCTTTGGTTTTACTATAAAAAGCTTCACATTAGCAGACAGAGCCCAGAGCAGAGCAGGGATCCTTGATGCAGTAAATAACACAGTAATTAGCAAGGGGACAAGCAGCAGTTAGAAAGAGTGGGCGAGCTCTGTGGCAGGACTCGGGAAGAAAAAGCAGGCTGCAATCCCTACCTCCCATACCAACTTTGGCCTTTCCACTTCAGCTCTCCCCAAAAGGAGAGCCACAATGGCTTATGTTGCCAGTGGGTGGCCCCTCCATGAAGACACAAGCAACACGAGCAGGTGTGTCTGGCCTAGCATGCATGGAAAGAAAGGGAAGAGCTGTGCACTCATCCTTGTCCACACACTCATCCTCCCTTCATGTCCTTTGGACGAACAGGCAGGGCAGCAGACTGGACACACAGTCTTTCAGCAGTCCCAGGTGAAAGCCACTGCAGCTGGCCATGCTGAATGGAGGATGCCACAGTCCAACACCCTCTCTAATTAGCAACGCTAGCAGGTCCAATAAAGATAACACACTGCCATTATAGCTCGTTTGTCAAAAGAGGTGATGGATGAGGTAAGGGCACTGTGATGGGTCATTCCACAAACACAGATGCTGATGCTCTTCACGGTAGCTAAAAACACACTTCAGGCATTTTTGGGGGTATGATAAATGATATTGTCCACTCTACCCTATAGTGAAGTCAAGCGTGTCTGCCTCAGAGTTCACAGACAATGGACATCAATTAGTATTTAAGATTACTATTCAAATAAAATAAAATAAAATCCATTGTGTTCAGATTTTGGGGCTTGGAATAGCAGTTTTAACTAAATGGTCATTGTAACTTTATAGTTGTAGGGTGGTGGGGGTGGCTAAGGGGAAGCATTCAAATCATACAATTAAAGACTGAACACACGCAGGAGAAAGCTCTGCAATTAGAGGCTTGAATTTGTATCAGGACGGAATTGCTGCCTCACAGCTCCGGGATCACGGGTTTGATCCTGACCTTTGTACAGGGTTTTACATGTTCTCCTTGTGTCTGTGTGAGGTTTCCTCCCACCTCTCAAAAACTTGCCAGTAGGTGCACTCTTAATTCCCCCTAGGTGTACATGGTGCCCTGCGATCGACTGGTGTCTCCTCAAGGGTGTATTCCCATCTCATGCCCAGTATTCCGGGAATAGGATCCACAGTGACCCTGACCAGGAAAAGATAAAGATGAAAGAATTAATTCAATTTATTGGTTATTTTCAGCTGGATAAAAAAAAAAATGGTGATGTCATGATTACTTATTCCAGACATTTCTATGATGAGACACATACAATCCGTGAACATGCATGTTGCCTGGGTTATTCCCTGTCGTTGCTGTCCCGACAATATTCCATACCACATTGAATGATGATGTGATGTGAGGACAGTAATGGATTTGATGGACTTGACTTCACAGTGTAATGAATATATTTGCTAATTCAGTTGATCTGATTTGATTTGATCATGGTACTTCTCAACCACACACTGAGAAAAGATAAGAAGAGAAAAAGGAAAAGTTTTCTCTCTAACGGACGAAAAGACTTCCAGATTAGCTATGCAGTACAAGCAACCAAACAGTCCATTAGCATGAAAAGAATACAGTATTGGACTTAGGGAACATGAAAGGCAGCAATGCCCTGGTAAGGAGATCCAGATGCCTCAGTGCTCAGAAGCCCAAAGAATCAATGAAAAGTAAAAAGTCAGGGCAGGAGACTATGAGACACTTCTGAGTCCTGAGGCAATTGAGAAGAAATGCTAGGAGGTAGAGCTGCATGCTAACTACCGTTGAGAAATCATATGCGTTAAATAACCTTATAATCATGCCGCCTTGTGTAAAATGTGTATTGAATGGATTTACTCTATACCTATGCTGAAATCAGGTTATCGAGACCCACCCTGGGTCAAAGTGGGTCCAAATCAATCCTATCACATGGGTAAGATTTCATTTGTTAAATCCCACACAGACAGTGGACCAGCGAGTGTGTAGTTAGGACCGGTCTATTCTTTCAGAGGTGCCAAACAGGTCTCTCTGGCACTGCTCTCCTATTCAGCTACATAGCAAGGCTATTGAAACAAGTGCACAGCATATGTATGAGGAACACCCACTGACACACCTTCAGTTCCCTGCACATTCCTCCAGCTGTAGAGCAAAACACTCTCCATCCAAACCAAATAAATGAATAAGTTCAACACACTAACACCCAAACCAGCAAAGTCCACACTGCTTCACTAAGCATGCACTGAATATAAGATGTGAATATGGTGACAAGGATATCCCAGCCAGCCTGGATCATGCACAGAATTAAGCCTTGATCGTGGCATGGTGAAATATTTATAAAAGCTACATGAGCTGACTGGGGCCTGTTGGGGGAATTTCAGGGGTGGCAGGGCAGAGAGGCAACTGAGAGTCCTGAGGGTTTCGGAGACATGCCCTAACATTCCACAACATTGCCACGAAAGCCAAAGAGCTTCCACTAGCCCTCCAGATCACACGCTGTGCATGAATGATATTGTTCAAGGTGTGGAACTAACAAAGACATATATTCATTTAGATTGACTGGTATATCTGGCTTGCACTGAAGGACTGAATGATATTTGGTGCATACATTTTTGCGCTACTGACATATGCTTGGTTTTAGAACGATATTGTATATTGCATCATTATTTTTCATTCTGTTTCTTTTTAATCATGTACATATTCTCCAACGAGATGTAAACGTAACTTCATTGTTCTTGTACACACACACACTAAAGGCTCTATTCGATTCGATCCTTTTTGACTTTCGCAAAGAGAAATGCATGATAAAGAGAAACATGCTAATTAAAAATCTACACTCAGCTTTGCTGGCACTCAAATCGATGTGCTTAATTAATTAATCTATACATCACAGCTACAAATGCACCAGAGACAAACTCTGCTTGGTCAAAACCTTGAAAGAGGTTTTCAAATCCAAAAAAAAAAAAAAGACAAGACAAAGCTAAATTACAACAGCAAACGTCCTATTATTATTATTATCTAAAAAAAAAAAAAAAAAAAAAAAAAAAAAAAAAAAAAAAAAAAATCCTAAATCCAATGTCTTTGGAGATGAAATCACAACAGATACACATTCAAAATGTTTCTTATCACTAATCACCCAAATATTGAACACTTTACCACCTTTTAAAAAAGAAAATGCACACAGACATTCATTCATGACTATTCAGGTTCAATGACATTAACCAGCAAATGCCATTATTCATTATTCCTAATGCTTTGCCCTCTGGAATACTTTCACACATCAGACTGCTTGAGAAAATCACAACCCTAAAGCAGCTCTCAGTCCACTGAGAAGTGCTAATTTGTAAACGTGTCATCTTAGTGAGAGAGAACAAAAGGGTTATTAATAATTCCCATGGCCTTGTTCCTTCCAGATAAAACTGAACAAACCGATATTTCATTATCGAGTCCCTTCATCTGACCTGATTGGTATGTTCAGGGCAAGGTGACATATGCAGTATTCTTAAACAGTATATTTGGACATTCATTATATATTATAGAAATATGTTTGAAATGAATGCATAAGCTTCTGATGACTTTATAGAAAAAAAATGTTAGACAAAATCTGAAATCAAAAGAATCAAATCAAAGAATTAAAAATAATAATAATAATAATAATTCAGATATTTGGCCCAGCGGTTGTGATTTAAAAAAAAGAAAAAGAAAAAAAAAGTATTGAGCATCTAGTCTGAGCCTATACTGACCAGTTGGGTGCCTAGATTGTTTTGACTTTTTTGACCATGACCATGTTCTGTCCATTTTGTCCCTCTTTCTCAGAAGTGTCCATGGTGCACTCCTCCTTTCTTATATCCACTCAAACTCCACTTCACTCCCTGTTATCTATTATCTGGTGTTTGGTGGCATTTCTTTTTTCTCTCCGTTTCTTTGTTTATCTTTTCAAGAATCCAATTAGCCTTCATTTGAAATGCAGGCACCGTGAGAACTTCAGCCATTCATGACCAGAGATAAGCAAACTAATTAACACTAGCCTCTTTGCTGAAGAGAGAAAATTAAAAACAGAGTCATAGATTGCACTGGATTAGATAAATAAGAGGGCCAGGACTTTATCTCTAAATGTCACTAAATTGTTCTCAGCTCACCCTCACACACCATCACACTGTGCTTCTAACAAAGATGAGTGTGTGTGCGTGCATGCACATGAACCCTTTTGTGTGTGTGTGTGTGTGTATGTGTGTATAAAAAATGCCTAATAGTATATTAAAGTGGATAGCAGGGTGGCAGTGTCATCCGGGCTCCCGGACGTGCTACGTAGCGAACCAAACAACAGTGAATGGAGCTGGGACTTAACATGAAGCAAACTTGGATGTTTGCTCTAATGGCCACCTCTCTGACAGAGTAAACATGAACCCCAGGCATGCTGAGCCTTGTTTACTCCAGACTGCCTTTCTGTCCGGCCCACAGGACCACCCTGCAAACCCTATACAGCCAGCTTGCTCGGATTGGGATCCGGGTGAAGGGGGCATCCGTACCAGGGGCTTGCAGCACCCCGGTGTGAACACAGGCCTCAGTGTTAGCACAGGCATTAGTGTGAGATTAACGACTCAGAGACTCACACACAAGCCCTTCTTAACAAATACTACAGTGGCTGATTAACTCAGGTTAGGAAAATAGGACTTTATAACTACTACAACTAACAACCACGGTCTCACAGGCCATGTAGAAAACATGATGTGAAATCAGTGGACTCACCTTAGTGCTTCATGAGTCAATATTTTTATTCTCTCTCTCTCTCTCTCTCTCTCTCACACACACACACACACACACACACACACACACACACAAGTGTTGGCATTTAACAAGTGTGTGCATTTAAACTGGCGATATGAGATAGCATACAATGACCTCAATCACCTCAACATATTATGTTTCATATGAAACCTCTTTCCCAGAAAACAAACAAACAAAAAATATATATATATATATTTCATAATCAGTAACTTAAGATGAGCCACCCTGTATAAATAATGTTCAACTACATAAAACACATGACTCAGCAGAAATAGTAAACGCGTAGTCTTCCTTGGAAGCTCTTTCACAACCTCAGGAATAAGGAAATCAGCAACACGACTCAACTCAATCCAGAGACTTTTAAAGGAAATGAACAGAACCAGGAGCCTCCTATCAGCAAGGCAGTAAACCCGGAGCTTAGCTCATTTCCCCCCATTGCCCTCATCACCTCCTCGGTATCCTGTAGGAGCAGCAGCTCAGAATAGTACAGCTGAACTTAGACCTGCCTTTGGTAGTGACTAAGGTCACTACAAGCGCTCATACTTTCACAATGGTTATGAAACCAAGCAGTGATCCCATCAGTCCCAGCCGGTAAACCCATGGATCGGCCCTCCGTCTCCTGGATTGTCTTTACTGCTTGTTTTTACGGTCTCTCTAACCCCTCTGATTTAGGCTCCCATCCGCAGTCCAGATTCTCTCGACAGCCTTTCGACAGAAAGAAGGGTAGATCATATGAGAAGATGGAGACGAAGAGTGGATGAGTAAAGGCACGGATGAGTAGAAATAACAGGTTCATATACATATTTGTGTACATAATGCACTTTAAGTTTAGATTAAGGTTAGAACTGCTGCACACATTCAATCACCTATACCCACACCCACACACACACACACACACTCAGTAAGCTTGGGAGCTGTATGCTTTACCCAAGGGAACTGGAGGCCGTAAGCTGTAACAGAATTCAGACAGCAGGGGGAGCAGCTCCTCTATTGATTTTGGAGCGCAGCTGCTGGTGGTTGCAGGACTGCTGCAGGTCGTCCGAGCGAGGCCCTTCAGCAATCCTGACTAAATACTGCAAGACAGTCCGGGACTGTATGGTAGAAACGATTAGCTTTGTTGCTATGCAGGTCACAGAGGATTCTGTGTTGGAAATTATACTTCATCTTCTCTATTCCTTGGCCCTGTCATTTTTTTAAATTTTTTATAAGGCACTCAGTCAATTTGGGAAGGGGTATACATACAACTGAGTGTTACAAATGGCGATAAATGAATCACTCTGCCAGTCAGAGACACTGACAGCTTTGTTAATGAAGGAAGAAAAGTTAGAGAGTGAGTGAATGAGTGTAGAGAGCACACAGTGTAAGTATGTGCCAGATAGTGTCTGAGGATGGGCTACAGTTGGTAAGTGCGTCAGAAGCAGTGAAGGTAGATCTACAAACGTTAAAATTGAACCTCTTTAAGTCTGTGTGATGTCTAGTCGAGTCTGCCAGACGAGAAGTGTTACCTGCAGAAGCCATCTCTATTTAGCAAATAACTGTAGCCTACTTTTTTTTAAGCGAATTTAGCTCATCTGTATTGTAAAATATCAATATAAATCAATATAAAACATTAATATTAGTTAGAATTAAGCTAACAGTGTATTGAAGGATTTTTTGTTTGTTTGTTTTGTTTCACGAAAACTTTTTGATGAAGAGGAAGAAGAAGAAAAAAAAAGAGATCACATAAATGAAAATAAATGAAAGCTTGAAAAAGTGCAGACTTGCCTAAACGGGGAAGACTGGCAGAAAAGGTCATTTCCTTTTATTAACCTGTCTGCTCTTATAAGTGCTCGTTAAACTTACGATGCACCAGATCACATCGAGGTGTGGGTGTGAGAGTGTGTATGTTTTGTGAAACACACACACACACACACACACACACAAAAACATCTGCTAATGAGAGATTCCTTATGGAACATTGGCAGAGAGGTAGAACCAGGCACGGTTAAAATCTCCAAATTTCTCTGTGAGAGATTACCTTTCCTGGCTTGTTTTAAGCCTCTGTGTATCGATTTACTTTTCAGACACACACACACACACACACACACACACACACACACACACACACACACACACACACACACACACACACACACACACACACACACACACACACACACATACATTTGCAGGCTAGCTCACCCCGTCATAGCTGTTGCTAGTTGTGGCTTTAACAACAGGAACACGGGGCATAAAAATGGCTGAGGCAATTTTTCCATTGCCTGCAACCATCTTAAACCATGGCCCCCGGAAGGGGCTTTGCCTCTACCAGGGCATCATTACCTGCTTTAAATGTCTGAGAAACATCCTTCATTAGCGCAAACATGCATACACAGACATAAATACTCCCCCAAAAAGATTTACACAAGTCTTTTGATTATTTTACACTTGTAGCCTACAGACTGTGTGAAATCGAATCAAAATAGGATCTGAGATTCAGAGGCAAGTGAGGTTATTGAGTGTGTGTGTTCGTGTGTGTGTGTGTGTGCCTTGTGCACTGAACAAGCTCCCTACACTTTGCCCACATCCCACATGCATATGGGGGTACAGCACTGACCTTGACCTTTCATTTCAACAACTGGAGAAGTGTGTATTAGAAGC
>NC_030421.2:1772500-1775000 GCF_001660625.3 Ictalurus punctatus | reverse complement strand
GGGGGTGTGATAAATGCACATATGGTAGTTCATATATTCATTAATAATACAGATTTATTTATTTATTTATAAACTAAGCTGGACCTGATAATGCACCATCATTTGCGACAGTAGCCCATCTGACCCCTCAGCTCTCTGAGATGCTCAGGAGAGTTCATGGCTGATATTAAAGAAAGTAAATCAAGGATAAGAGAAACTAACCATCCCACACACCACCAAACACAAGCATACATCTTGCGGGAAGCCAGCTACCCAAAAGCTCGCATATGGCAGCCATTAAAGAGATCCAGCGTCGGAGCCAGCTCCAGCCATTAAAGAAAACCACACGCAGTATAGCTGCTTCATCATGTCACTTTAGCAGATCTAATTGGCTCCTTTCCGTCCGTGTTTCACAGCAACGTTGAACTTCACTAAGCAGCCATTTCCTTTCATCTCAGCCGAATTACATTAGCGCAGCTGTGTTCGACAGAGGCCACAACACAGCACCATGGCTAACAACACTCTCGATGATTAGAAAAGCAATAAATCCCAGCTTTCATAGGCTGCCTAGGAGCATATTAATACTGTTTTCGTTTTATATCTACAGGCAGGAAGTGTAGGATAATTTATTGTTTGGCAGTTCTTCCTCCATTGTAGTTCCTACAAGTTAGCGCTAGCTAGCATGCGGGTGAATTCAGTTGAGGACAATTGTCAGATGGCTATTCTCAGCTCGAACAGAGCCAGGACAACTTCCCTCAAAGCCCATCTGATCCTCACTTCCAATTCCAAATCCACTATGTGTTGCTAACAGCTAATTATTTAGACCCATTTCATAGAGGCTAAACCCACGGCGTTGGGCCGGCCATTCAGCATGTGTCGCGGTAATCCACAGATAATGCCTCGCTCTGTGAGTATTTTTAAATTGGCCTCTTTCCTCCTCACAGACTTATATGTATGAGTAGTGGTGTAAAGAGGCTAGTAATTATTTTGATGCAAGAATATATATATATATATATATATATATATATATATATATATATATATATATATATATATATATATATATATATATAGATAGATAGATAGATAGATAGATGGATAGGTAGATAGATACACATACACACACATACTTCATTACCACTGAGTCAAAAGTTTAACTTATTTAGGTCTCCATTGCCATGGCAATCCAGAGCAATTTTGATGATGCTCGTTCTCAGTCGATGATGCTGCAATGTATCATGGAGCTTGTTACTAAGGAGGCCTATGGAATGCAGACACTGCTGAGTCCTAGAGCACAGATGGCTGACTCCTCTAGCATCGGAGAAAGCTCTCGCCTATATTTTTGGGCTATGTTTGAGCATGTGTGTGGGTGTTTGTGTGTGTGTGTGTGTGTGTGTGTGTGTGTGTGTGTGTGTGTGTGTGTGTGTGTGTGTGTGTGTGTGTGTGTGTATGGGGCGGGGTCTACTCTTTGCAACACTGATTTGAAGGGTTGGTGCAGTGCAGGTGGGGTTCAGTATTTAATAATGAACAAAATCCGCAAAGGTGAACAAAAGGGTAGAACGGACGATGGCGGTGCAAGCGTACACGAGTATAACAAATGAAAGATGCGGAAGATTCAAGACGGCTGTAACAGTGAAGGACATAATGAGAACAAATCCAATTGAATCTCGTAAGCAAATCCATAATTCTTATCTAATTCCCTGTTATAAATAGCACAATTCATTTGCTTTGCTTTGTTTTCTTAAACGCTATAGTTGAACGTGCTAAATATATGCGTAATTACGAGTACCTACAGCTCCCTGTGCTCATTCTAGAAGAATACGTGGGTGGACATGGCGCGTACGCGTCTTCCTCTGTGTCAATGATATGAGACCACGTTGGAAAGTTATCCAGCTAAAATCATCAGCTCTTATAAATCATGCAGCCAAGTCTGGATATTTTTTTTTTTTTTTTTTTTATCAAATCAAATATTTCAGAATATTGTATGTTCTGGGATAGTGGGGGCAGAAAGAAATCCCTCCCATTTTTTGGGTAAACAACATGCTCATTAAGATGCTCATTTTCCCAGCAGGAATACAGAAGAAAAAAAAATCGTAGCACAAAATACACTACTTTTGCAGCAAACACTTCCCCTCATACAAAAGGATTTAATTACACTTCAGAATGTGTAATACTTGCAGCTCAACGGCAGCACATGGAAGCAGCACACACACATACATACGCAGCATGGGGAAAAGTCTGCTCTTGCTAAAACACGACCCCACACACACACTCGCCGCACGTGAGTACAGCAGTGTTTAACATGCCTGCCGCAGTTGTTCGTACATGTGCCTGAAGATAGTGTCAACCCCGTGGCAGTGCCACCACCCTGCTCCTGTCGGTTGGGCCTGTCCCCCTCAACAGAAATCTCTCTCTCTCACACACACACACACAAACACACTTCATCAGCCAGGCTTATCCCCTTGATGCTGAAGGACACGGCAGACAGGTGAGCGTAAACAATTCATCACCACGGTGACAC